>NC_056743.1:1572306868-1572609368 GCF_019279795.1 Protopterus annectens
ACACTCCTGCATGTCTCTGCATATGATATCTAACAACCAAGTGCTGAAATACTTCCTTCGTATAAATGATTAAAACAATTCAGCTTAGTTTGTAGCTGAAAATGGTCTTAGGACCAGCCCATCTACCCAGTTAAATCAAAAAATAAATCAAATAAATAAATAAATGAGGGCAGGAGGTGCAACTTATTGCCTTGTGCATTTTGTGCTGTGCCTTTCTTCATCTTGCACCCTCCCAGCGATTTGATTTTAAGTAATCTGGTGGAAAACAGGTGGCATATAACCAATGGCAGTGGTTGTAAGCTTATAGAAGAGAGCACCGAATACCATGGGGACAATTTGAAAATTATATGTGTTTAAAATCTGAGAAAATATTCACTGTACTGTAATGAATACAGTAGGTAGAACATAGGTTAGTATTGAGATGGACATGTATAGACTACAACTGAACACATGGACCTGTGTCAGGGAAAAAAGAAGGACTGCATAGCCATTGCAAGTCCATTATATGCTGCAAAAGGATCAAGATATTACTTTATAATGTAGAGGTTTTGTGACGATATGGGCTAGTGCCAGCATAGCCAGCTAGAGTTCTGTAAAGAATGGTAAGTCTTTTGAATATCAAACTGCTTTATACAAGATGCTTGTGTTACAAATGTATTAAAACTGATTTGTACAGATGCTTATGTTACAAATGTATTAGAACTGTATGGCATTTGAAAATCAAAATGTGTTTGTAATGTTGCTAGAGTTAAAAAATGTATCAATAGTGTGTTCTGCTGGACAGAGAAGGAATATACATGTGAGACTGTATGGTATATATGTTAGCAAATGACACTGGAAGAGAAGCAGTTAATCTCAGTTCAGTTAGTTTTGGAAAATCCTTGAAATTAAATTAGCTGTTAAGCCATCAACACAGCACCCCACTGTGCTGAATGGAACTGGAGTTAGTAGGTCTGGGAGAGGCTATTATTTAATTGCCTCTGTAAAGAAGGGGGAAGTACTGTAATTGTTTCATGGCTCCAGCGCACAGCCATAAACATTTAGATGTGTATTGTAGCACTCTATTCTAAATTCCTGTCTCAGTTTCAAAGAGGGATGCTGTGAGAACTAAGAGTCAGGTGGCCAGATGAGGTCATTCTGCTGGTTCCCTATTAGTAAGTCGAACGCTTACCTTATCGAATACCTAAACGTCGACCCATCCTATCGAAACACGAAAACATTGACCGTCCAGAAGAGTGAAACTGGAAACATCGAATCGTCATGGTTGGCCTTCCGTGGTATAGCTCTGTAAGGTAAGTGTGCGATAATTACGGACCTTAGGGTTAGGGTACGGGTTAAGGTAAGTGCATGATGGTAATGTATGTTAGATTTAGTGTAGGGTTTTGTTAAGTGTATGTGGGATGATTATTTAGTTTGTTTGGGTTTAGCTTTTTAAGGTAAATGTGCAATAGTTACGGACCTTAGGGTTAGGGTGTGGGTTACGTTAAGTGCATACTTGGTGGTATATGTAAGATTTAGTGTAGGGTTAGAAGTAGGGTTTAGTTTAGGGTTAGATGTAGGGATTTGGTTAGTGTATGTATGTGGTTTATTTAGTTTGTGCAGGTAGTATGTAGCGGGCGGTGGGGTGGGGCAAGTATGATAGTTCGATGTTTTGAATTTCGCGGTTTAGGGCGTTCGGTGTTTTTGTAGTTCGATGAGGACGGGTTGACGTTTAGGGATTTGATAAGGTAAGCGTTCATGTTTATAATATGGACCCATTCTGCCAGCCATTTTGGAAATTATGTTTTAGATATTATAGTGGGAAATCTTTCTCTTTGTTTTCTATCTTGGGCCTGATAATAATAATAATAATAATAATAATAATAATAATAATAATAATAATAATGATAATAATGGTCCTGATAAGGACCATTCACCACATCATCTGGCTTGCTCTATTAAGTAACAATTTAATTGTGTAATGTAACAATGCCACATTCAGATCCCATCATTGTCTAGCTCTAAGGGACTTAAAATGGTTAGAATTTCCTCAACTACTAAATTACCACCAACTGGTTATTGCCTATAACATTCTGAAGTATCCTGATAAAACCCCATCATTAAGTCAACTACATACTATGCAACAAATTGCACACTCCGCTCTACTGACAAATCACTAGGGCTAACAATACTTCTGGTAAAGCAGTATTCTCCCGCACTGTTGCTATAAACTGGAACAACCTCCCCCATCACTGACCTCTATCCCCACCACCTCACACTTCAAAAACTCTTTAAAATCACATCTCATAAGCACCTGGCTTTGCCCATGCATAACCGAAAAACATTGCTTAAGCTCTGTGGAAAGCTGAAATGTTTATTACTTGCCTAATGTAAATGCTACAGTTGTTTACTTCCAATAATTTCTTTATCCCTTTAATATAGGTACTTCATTTTAACATGATATATGTCATGATTCTCAATGCTAAATGCATTTAGTCTGTTCAGCTGCTCAGTTGTATCCTGTCTGTTTTACATTTCTAGGTTAGTACTAGGCTAAGTGCCCTTGTGGGCCATTTTAAGCCTAGCCAATTACCCCATGTGAGAATCAAACCCTGCACCTTGTGTTTGTAAGGTGAACACCTTAACCATTATGCCAACTTTCTCTTACCAGTTGGATTTTTTGCTGTTATAATGTGTTATTATCAGTTTTTCCTACTATGTATTAAATTCTAGTATTTCTGTTAATATATGTGGAGCTTTTCTCCCTGGGCCTCTGGTGTAAATGGACCTGGTCCAGTCGGACTGTCCCGGTTAACAAATGTAAAATAAAAAATAAAATAAATAAATAAATAAATAAATAAATAAAATAAGTAAGCAGGGAATAATAATTCTCCTAGATTCAGTCAAGAAAATATAGTAAAGCTTACTTTAGATATTATTTTTCTTTATTTGTCTGAGTCTATCCATCAGTGTTATTACTGTATACTCAGTATTTTCATGTTCTTTTATTATTTATTATTAAACATATTTAAAACTTTTATTGTGGATGATCCTTTTAGAAAAGTAGTTAACCTTTGAGAGTGCTTATATTTATTTGGTGACACTGTGTGGGCCACTCCAGAAGGCCTAGCTGTCTTGGTCAACTACTACCATTTGTATTAGTATTAATATTAGACAGTATAATTGGACACCCTTTATTAAGGGCTTTAGAGTAGCTGATTGTGGAGTGTCTGTACTTGTTCCATCAGACAGAAAAGCAAGAAAACATGGTTGATTAGTTGCCAAGGTTTTTGCCGCTCAGCTTTGAAGATGAATCCTGATCTCTGGTTTCAGCCTTTGTGGAGTGTATGTGATCTTCCTGTGAACATGTGTATATTCTTTTTTTTTTATGGCCTCCCACCTTCTCAAGACAAACTGATTGATTGGCTGCTTTACTGTGCTACCTTATACTCTAGGCAGAAGGGGGCACAGTAAGTAAATCTGTGCCAGCCTGTGTGTGTGCGTGTGTGTGTGTGTGTGTGTGTGTGTGTGTGTGTGTGTGTGTGTGTGTGTGTGTGTGTGTGTGTGTGTGTGTGTGTGTGTGTGTGTGTGTGTGTGTGTGTGTGTGTGTGTGTGTGTGTGTGTGTGTGTGTGTGTGTGTGTCAGCTACTTGGAACAGGGACTCCGAAGCTCTGGGTTTACAGAAAGGATGCTGAAGGACTTGGCTTGGACACTCTGGCTGAGGCCTTAACCCTTCAGCTGTACCAGTGGAGAGGTTTATTGGGGACTTGGAGAGGGACAGATAGAGAGATCCAGACCCCAGACTGAGTGCATTCCCTGTGTGCTCTTAAGGGACATTGTGTTTGTTGCAGTGAGGTCTGCATCTGGAAATACTGAGTGTATCCATTTGTATTCTAAGTGCACATCCCTGTCCAGTGTCAGTGGTGAGGATTCAGACTCCATGATTACTGGCCCAGATGTGGGATCATCACAGGTTTAATGACAGAAGGAGGCAATTGAATTGGACTATTGACTGAATTCAGCATTCTACCTTCCCTGCATCTTAACACTTTTTCTCCGCCTGTCACATGGCATTGGAATGCCTCTGTGGATTTCTTCTCCACTGCTCATTCTGATAATCTAACTGGGAGATCTTTTATCTGGACTTCTTACAAGAGCATAATGTTTCTGCCCTTTTCTGGCCTCTAGATCTTCATATGTCACTCAAGCTATGGCCTGACATGGGTCTAGTAGAGTAGGACATTACTTCATTACTTCTAGAGGCTTCCTCCATGGGCATGTGCCCCAGGATTCTATTTCCAGCTACTATGGCCCTCTGACTCCCCTCCTGATGGTCCAGTACAAATTATGCTCTGGCAAGGTAATTTGGTACCCTGGGCAACAGACTTATTCAGTACCCCTTAGAACATTTTAAACAAGCTTGAAAACTAACAAGCTGTCATTAGAACCTTAAACCAAAGATTGATATCTAAAAAAACTGGCATTAAATGATTGTGATAATGATCATTTATTAGCTTGTAAACTGTCTGATAAAAATTTGTTTTTTAAGGAGGTTACCTTTTAAAAAACAAAAATCTGATGTCTAATTTAAACGCTATTTGACTGCCAAACTTCTTTTTTTTTTTTAAAGCAACTACCTTCAAAAATCAAAGTCTGGCAGTGAAACAGGTTACAGGCTGCTTAATAAATAATCACAATCATTTCATAATAGCTTGCAAGCTGCCAAACTTATTTTTGGCACCTCATACAAATCAGTAGGCAGGTTAGTTATGCTATTCACATTCCCCTTTCCTACAACACTGAGTACCATGTAATAAGCATTTCCTGGTCCTTGTTCTACTGTTTTACCATTGGTTTCTCTTACGCACCTGATACTTCATACCAAGACTGGTATAGCAAAAGGGCAGCACTTTGCATTTGCACACTCGTGTGGTATTCGTTAAAGTGGTTGCTGCTTTTGGTGTGGTCTACATAAGCACTTTGCATTTGTTTGCACTTAAAGTCAACAGACATCTGTGTGCCCACTTCGTCAGCCTTTCCAAGTCCTTCCTTTTATTCTTACTGTATCCTCTAGCTCTGATCCTAAGTGTCCTTATTAAATAGACTATGTTAAAGCTGGTTAAACTTAATCTTGCTAATAAGTGCAGATTAAGCAGTTTAGTTGCATGAAAATAAAGTTAATTAAGTCAGGCAACCTGGTGCTCCATTAGCTCAATTAAATATTTTTATAGACATTTATTCTGCTTTTCAGAAACAGTTATCAGTAATAGTCTGTTGCAAGCATTAATGTATTCTGCAGCTCATTAGATTAGAGGCCACACTGATACTACAGATTGATCAAGTCATCTTCAACCTTATCTCCCAAGTAATTGTGAGCTACTTCCAAAATCCCACACTATCTTCTTTGCTCATAATTTATTCATCCCCCTTCACTCTAGGGCATAGAAAGGCATGATCACTGATGGCTTTACCTAGACAACTATAAACCCCATTCCACCTTGGTTCGGATGATACCCACAAGTCTGTCCTTTCTAGTACAGTCCAGTGTCAGCTAGCTGAAGCCCTCAGGTTCTAAGACTGTCATATTCTACTCTTCTGCTTTGCTGTGGAGCTTAAGATTGCCAAGACTACAAATAGCAGATTCAAATCTCTCATTAGTATGACCATTCTTTCCCTCCTCTTACTTCATTCCTTTATTTTCTATTGTACTCTCCTACCAGGCTCCTTTGACATGTCCAGAAGCTGAAATTATTTATGTGGACTTAACAAGTTTTCTCTACATTTGCATAGATTACTTGGAATGCTACAGTTGGCTACTCTAAACTATTGATATATATTGGATGTACTTTGTCTCTTGTAACTGACATAATGGCTAAAAGGAGTAAGAGACAAAATAGTCTGCGTACCCAATTAACAAATGAATAGACTTATAAAAAATGATTATTATTCACCATAACTGTCTCTTTCCTCTACCTTAGCTGCAAGGGTTCTTACCATAGTTTCTTACCCTCACAGTTCAGTCCACTCCTTTCTGTGGTTTGCATAGCCTGCCACTACTTCTCTGCTTCCCATCACTGTCATTCCTAAACAGCCTACCTGCTGGCACCTCCTTCACCTACCCCCTGATGTCATTAGTCTATTTTCTGTGATAGCGCTATCCCATCTTCCTTTCACCCATATTGCACTGTAAAGTAATACTATCAAGCCAAAGTCCGAGCCACCCTTGTTTGTTCTGTCTCGGTTTTCTTGCCCTGCATGGGGACTTAGCACCTCTCCCTCTATTCTGCTTCTGTTACATGTCCTCCATCTTTTCACTTAGTTTAAGGACACAGTCATGGATATATATTTTTATAACCCAGATGTCCTTTCTTGGCTAAAATGGTGCCCATCAATAACACAGAGGTCATCTCTTTGACAGCCCTTTACTAGACATCTACCAGTCCAAAGTACTTCTTCAGTTGTTAAATTCCATAAACCTTGTACTCCAGAGTATGGCGATCACAGCTGCTGCCACAAGCAATAGTTCTGTGAATGTTACCTCTAACCTCCACCCATCCAGCATTTCTTTCTTACCTCTTTGGCATTGCTTGCTAACACCTCTGTTATCTACTCTGTAAGTCACTGATGCCTGTGAGATCCTCAATATGCATCCATCCTTTCTATATCATCATCTACCACATCTTACTAAGGCTCAGCATACAGGCTGGCTACAGTGTAACCTTTTCTCACCTTGTCTTCCTTGTCAAGATTATTCTCTCCCTCATCATTCTAAAACTCAGTTCAAACATTTGTGAAACATTTTTCTTACAGCTTCATATAAATGTTAAAAAAGTAAACATAACCCCATTGCATTTCGTGAAGTGTGATGTAACATCTGAGCTGCAAGCAATTGATACATATGTCTGACCATTTCTTAACTCTTTAATCTCAACAATACATCTATTCTTAAAAGAAACACTGGTCTAAATATTTCTCCAACAGTTTCTAGCTTTAGAAGCCTTCCAGGTAATACACACAATTGAATTTGAATTTAAATTAGTGCAGTCCTGACTGTTCCCTGTTTGTTTTAAAGACCTGTTAACATTTTAGCGAAACTAAGACAAGCCTAATAATTAAATATGTTTGAATTCCAGAAATTTTCTGTACTGTTCTCACCCTGATGTTATATTGCAGAGGAAAGTTGCACAGATGTGTGATCCAGTATTTCAGAGCTCATTATAATTTTTGTGGTATTTATCCTTATAGAATGTTACATATTTATTTTTAATATCACAGAAGATGTTCTCAGGTTCTGTTTTTAACTGATGTGCCTTCCTATGGAGTGTCTGCTTGTCCTCCCTGTCTTTGCTTGTGTTATCTCTCTGTAGTCCATTTTGCTCCCACATCCCAAAGACATGTAGCAGACAGATTGGTGACTGTAAATTGTATGTAGGGATATGTGTGTGTGTGTGTGTGTGTGTGTGTGTGTGTGTGTGTGTGTGTGTGTGTGCGTGTGTGTGTGTGCGTGTGTGTGTGTGTGTGTGTGAGCAAAGGATATGGAAGAAAGGCTTGGCAATCTACTTCTATCCTATACCTGCTCATTAATTGCCCATCTCTTCAGGAGAATGAGTCCATCAAGCTCATTAAACTTCATCAATTTTTTACACATTAATATCTTTCACAACATAAGTGTGGCACACTTTTCATTATGTTATTCTTTCCATAATTTACTCTTTCTATTTGCTTCTAAACGCAGTTCAGGTGCCAGGATCTCAGATATCTCAAGAGCCCTTAGGACCCTTGTAGCAGATAAATATAAATATGATATGATAGTTGTGCATGTGGGGACAAATGACTTGGGACAAAAGAAAAAACAAGGAAGAGGCTGAGACATTTCTGAGCTCTCTGTGCATGACACGGATGTAGGCAAGATCCTGACACAGAGTGGAATCTTCCCTCCTCCAAAATTGATGTCTAGGCACAAAGAAAAATTGACTGGCTTCAACAACCAGTTAAAAAGTATGTCATTCTAAGAGTATCCAGCATGGGTCAGCATGGGCCAAGATGCTTAGTAGGCCTATTTTTTTTTTTTTGCAAAGGATGGCCTGCATCTCTCATTTAAAGGCTTCCATATACTGGATAAAATCTCTGCTATCCCCATAGTGCCTTTTTTAGACAAAATTCAATGAATGGATATTGCAACGCTGCAAATGTATCAATACCAAAACAATATCAAATTAAGATGTCTCCACTCAATGCCAGAAATCTAAATACCAGGCAGCACATTGAGACACTTCTGTATTTGGAAGGCATGCATATATGCATAATCACTAAAACCTGGTTTCAATACCATAATGCGCTCCCTCCATTCTTGGGTTTAGTGCCTAATACACCTTCAAACCGAATGGCAACTGAGGTGGAGTATCCATATTTTTCAGAGACCCTATCATCTCTAGACAGATTCCCAGAGACTCACAAATTGAACTTATCAAACTCCAAATCACTCTAAACAAAATCAGTTTATCACCTGTGACATGACCCCTTCAGTGACCCTAAAAGTTGATCTCAAGTCCCTAAATGTCATGGATGAATTCCCCATAAATAAAAATATAATTCTGGGAGTCATTAATAACTCATCAGTTGACAGAAGTATCTGTATCATTAATGTAGGATATACTCAGATGTTTTTAGACCTAATAAATAAAAATTGAATGGACTAGATTGCAAACGTAATGTCATCCTAGTAATTCCCTCTCTGATTAACTCGGACCATAAGCTAGTAATCTTTTTCTTCAAACTAAAAGTGCTCAGTTAGAACATGAGAATAGTCAAAAGGATACCACAATCACACAAACGGTATGTTAAGCACGTTCATTCATTTAATAATGTGAACTTCATCAGACCAGGACAAAAAGTAAAAAAACTATTTAAAAGCTTTCAGTATGACCATGTGTAAAAATCCTCCAGTCATGGCACATAAATAATTACATGACATTGCAACAGAAAATAATAATATAACTGGATACTACAAAATAAAAAACTGTATAATAGTTTACATTTTTAAAAAACATTGTATGCTAATGTGTTCATTTACGCCTGGTCAGCATTTCAGTGGACTGGATATAAATAATTCAAAAGACTTGTTTCATGAGTCTGAAGTTCATGGAGGCTGTCATTCTGATTGCCATCAAGAATTTCCACTTCTACCAACGCAATTGCAAAATGCCGACAGTCTCAACTCCAATTTTTCATCCAACGTATTTGAAGAAGGTTTTTTTCACCTAGAATCGAGCCACTTAAACAATCGGACAGCCACAACCTACAGAGGAAGATCGAAAGTCAGAGTTAAAGGACGATACAAGAAGAACTAAGTTGCCCTATTTTTTTTTTCCAAAAATTCTTTATTTGTTATTTTCATTAATATAAGGTAACAAACATAGTATAATATGTAGAGGCAACATCACTTCAAAAAAAAGGGAGAAAAACAAGAGGTTATTATACATTATTGGTAATACAGTAATAGGTAAAATAATCAAACAATACTATTTACACTATATACATAGATGCTTTCAATACTCAAGAGAGAAATTGTTACAGTTCAGTGAGAGTTATTGTGATTAGAAATATACCTTATAAAGAAGGGGGAGAATAAAAAAATAAGAAAAGTTTTGTGGGTTATAGATATAGGTTAATATGGAATCTTAGTTAATTTTACTATATTGTAATGAGCTATGCCAGAATAATATTAAAGGTTTGTTCCCATAATTTCCTGTGTTTGATGTTTTTATACCCCTTGTCAATTAAAATCTTTTGGGCTAAGAGATGCTTGGTTGCCATTAATCTAAAATTCTCCCAGGAAATGTTATTTAGGTTAAGCCAATTGGTTGCTATATAGAGTTTTATTAGGAGAAAAAGATTAATCATAGTAATTGCTTGAGTTTTAGAGATATTATTTGGTATGATATGTTGGAGAGTAAATTCCCAGGTGAGTGTGGATGATTGATAGCCCATTTTTTGTAACTGGAATTTAAGGGAGTTCCAAAGTTTAAATACACACTTACAGCTCCAGAATAGGTGGAGTATATCAGCCGATAGCACTTTGCAGTGTGGACAAAGAGGGGATTTCATAGAGTTAAATTTATGTAAAATAACAGCAGTGAAATATGCATTGTTATAAATCATGAGTTGGGTAAATGCTAGTTTTTTAAGGGGTATGGATTTATTTGTTAAATTAATTGCTTGAATTAGTTGAAAGGTATCAATGGATGGATTATTCTTTTTCCAAAAGTCCGAAACAAGTATGCCTTTTTGGAATTTAATGTCTTTGATTAATTTATATGAATTAGTGATATATTTTTTTAGTTGAAAGAATGGTCTTCCATAGGGAATTACAAGTTAATAAGTCATTGTTGGTTATATTGCAGTTTTGTAGATAGCTGGAACATAGTTCTTTAATTTGCCTTAGAATTACTAGATAGGATTTGGGAAGGTTCAATTGATTCCTAATTTCTTGTATAGAACCATTTAGAAGTGGGTATCTATCTTGAATGGTTATATTAATTAATCTAGGAAAGGGATTCAGGTTCAGGGTCTGATTATTTATTTTGAGGTTGGGATTTATTGTGCAAGGGTTGTAACATCATCATAGCTTGTGTCAGATTTAAATATTTAAAGAGTTTTTGAGTTAGTAGAATAGAGTGTTTAACGGGTTCTATTATATTACATGGTTTCATTAAGGTGGTATTTAGAAAGGGTAGTGCTTTGGGGTTAATATGTAAGCTTTTGATATGTTTTTGGTATATTATTATCCACGTCAGGGACCAATCTTTATTTTTTGGGTTGTGTTCTGCTATACGCAGAATTCTATTGGCATTTGTGATTAGGTAATAGATCTCAAAGTTGGGAAGGTCTAAACCACCCTTACTTTTTGGGATCAAGAGTTTATTATATGAGATTCTGGTGTTTTTAGGATTCCCATATAAATTTTGTGAGCAAAGTATGAATTTGTCTAAAAAATGTATTTGGTATGTTTAATTGAGTATTCATGAATATATAAAGTAATCTGGGTAATACATTCATTTTAATTACTGAGACTTTAGCCAGGAAAGGTAGTTTTAGATTTTTCCATCTGTTAAGGTCTGAAATGATATTCTGCCATTTTTGAGTTATATTATTTGAGTAGAAATCTTCGTTGTTTGTTGAAAAAGTAATACCTAAATAGTTGATTACCTCCTTTGTTTTTATTTTTCCTATTAGGGGTAGAAGCGAGAATGGTTTAGGGGTTTTTAAAGGAAATATGCAAGTTTTTTTAAAGATTTAATTTGTAATTTGATATTTTTGAGAAGTGTTCTATAGCAGATAATATTTTGTCTACATCTGAGATTGGTGTAGTACAATATATGTTTAAATCATCTGCAAAGGCTGAGAGGAAGATTTTGGTGTTATATATTATTGGGGGGTTGTGGTAAAGGTTTTGTTTGATATTTAAGAAGAGTGGTTCAAGATATAAATTAAAGAGTATAGGAGATAGAGGGCATCCTTGTCGAGTTCCATTTTTAATTGAAATTCTCTTTGACCAAGTTTTGTTAATGTATAAAGATGTGTAGGGGATTTTATATAGAATTTGTAGGATCTGGATGAATTTTTGCGGAATATTGAAATAAGGCAAGTTTGAAATAAAAATTCTATATTTACTCTATCAAAGGCTTTATGAGCATCAATAATTAGAGGGCATACATTTAGGTTAGAGTGTTTAGCATGGGAGATTAAGGTATTAAGAGTTAGTTTACTATCACTCATTTGTCTGAGTGTTGTGAAACCAGATTGTTCTGGGGGAATAATTTTATCTATTAAGTTTTTCAACCTGTTTGCAAGTATGGATGTTATTAATTTAGTGTCAATGTTTAATAGTCAGATAGGTCTATAACTATCTGGGTTTCTTGGGTCAGCTTGTTCTTTGGGTATAAAAATAGTTTTATATGCATTAAAGTGCAGGTCTTTGATTTTATTGTTTATTATATAGTTCAGTATATGGGATAGAATTTGAATTAAGGTAGGGGAGAAGGTTTTATAGAATTCAGCTGTGAGACTGTCTGGGCCTGGAGCTTTATGTGATTTAATTTGTTGAATTGTTGCAGTTATTTTGTTGGTAGAGATAGGTTCAATTAACCTTTCCTGTTGTTTTAAATCTAGTTTCGGGAAATCGAGACTTTGGAGGAAATGAATTCTTTCTTCTTTTGTGGCTATTGATATTTGGTCTCCATAGGTCAATGAATATATTCGTTCAGAGATTTTGTTAATATCTTCAATATTCGTGTAATGTTTGTTTTCATAAAGTATTTCTGATATTTGAGAGGGCGAATTGGTTTGGATTATAATTCTGGCCAGTGCTCGAGATGGTATTTGCACTTCGTTAGAATGATTAGCTAGGGTTTTGGTTTCATAGAAGGATAGCTTGCTGTTATGTAATAAGTATAGGTCTTTTTGAAGTTTCAGGATTTCGGTTTCAGTTTGAGTTTTATAGTTTATTAATAGGTCATTCTCAAGTTTATGAATTTTAGATTCTAGTTCCTGTTCTTCCTTAAGGTAGATTTTTTTATAGTAGGATGCTTTTTTAATAAGTATCCCCCTAATTTGTGCTTTGATTGCTGCCCACTCAATATCCAGAGGTAATTGAGAGTTAAGGATGTTAGATAGGGATGATTTGATTAAGGTTTGAATATCATTTATTATTTCTTTTTTAGTTAAAAGGTTGGGGTTCAGAGACCAATTATAGCCTTTTTTCATGGTGCTATTCATTGTAATTCCATTGAGGTTTAAAGTAATTTTGGAGTGGTCCGAGAGGTATCTAGTGTGGATGGTCATTTCCGGGGAAAATTTGATAAATGCGTCTGAAATAAAAAAAAGGTCTATTTTTGACCACATTTTGTGGCATTGGGAGTAAAATGTGAATCTGTTGGATTTATTTATAGTATCTCCATAATTAGAAGGGTCATATAGTTTATAATCTTGAATAAGTTCTCTTAGTGCTAGGTGAGCTTGTTTGTTATATATTGAATTTGAGCTTGTTTTGTCTAGTTCAGGATTTAGATATGCGTTCCAGTCTCCACCTAGAATCATGTAATAATCTTGGAATTTATTTAAGATAGGGTATAGGGAAGCAAAGAAAATATGTTGGTTTTTACAAGGGGCGTAAACATTAAGGATGAGAAGAGGTTTATGAAGATTTGGTGTTGAAATAGTTACATAGCACAATCTCCCCTCTTTGTCCACTTGGGTATCTAAAATTTTGTATTGGAACTGTTTTTTAATTATTATAGCTACCCCTGCACTATTCGATTTACCTTCAGAAGCTATGATATCCCTTATTCAATTTTTGTCCTTAATTTCTGACCATTGCTGAAGTGATAAATGTATTTCCTGTGCCAATATGAAGTTCGATTTCGCTTTCAGTATAAGGTGTAGGAAAAGTTTTCTTTTCTTCTTATTCTGGAGCCCTTTGATATTCCATGAGTCAAATTCCCACATTTATGTAATTGGGTTGTTTGTGAAGTAAGTCTAGAGAGGTTGTTTGTGATGGTAATTTCTGTTTATGTATTGGTAAAGTTAAATTAAGAAAGCATCCTTTTACTCCCATCCCCACCCAGTGCCTGACCACTATCCCCTTGGACCAGGAATAATGCAGGGAATTGGTCATTATTAGTTTTATAGATTTGCAGTACAGCATAATAATTGTAAATTGGGTTATCATATCTAAGTAGAAAATGTGAACTAGTATCCCTGCAAAGAATTTCTCTACATAGACAAAGCTTAACAAGCTAATTCCCTAAGAGGCACCACTAAAGTATCCCTAAACTCCTCAACATATTTACATGTATCTGATAGAGTAATTAAAGAGAGGCTTTTATGTGACTGGCAATAAAAAAAAGATGAATTTTGACAGGATCTTAGTAGAACCATTATAATAAGTAAAGGTCCATTGAAACAGGGTTGTTAGAATGAGTGAATTTATATACAGTAGTATGGTATAGTAATAAACTAGAAGATATTAGCAGAACTGTCAGGTATATAGAAATAGATTATAGATTAGTACTAGGCTAGCTGCCCTTGCGAGCCATTTTAAGCCTAACCAATTATCCCTTGTGAGACTCAAACCCTGCACCTTGTGTTTGTAAGGCAAACACCTTAACCATTAGGCCACCCTCCCAACAAAATTTAGTTACACTAGCTGTCCCAGATGTATATAGATTCATAGATTAGTACTAAGCTAACTGCCCTTGCGAGCTGTTTTAAGTCTAGCCAATTAACTCTTGTGAGACTTGAACCCTGCATCTTGTGCTTGCAAGGCAAACACCTTAACCATTAGGCCACTCTCCCCACTCCTTTCACTATTTTAATACTAAGAGCTAAGATTATTTAATATGTCCTCCTTTGTATTCTGTCCCACTCCACTCCCTTTCTATTAACATTACTTCCTTTCCTTTAATGCCATGCATAAGACTATAAGTCCATAATAATTCATCTAGGGGGGTTGAATGGGTGGCCTAATGGCTAAGGTGTTTGCCTTACAAACACAAGATGCAGGGTTTGAGTCTCACAAGAGATAATTGGCTAGGCTTAAAATGGTTCACAAGGACATTTAACTTAGTACTAACCTATGTTATCTGTGAAGCTTAGCCAAGCTATTTAGTTTGAGGGGTTCAGCTTATCAGTATAGGAAATATCTCACTATATTGTACATGTGAGCCATCTATACAAGTATATGATACAACTTAAATTGTTTCTCTTGTCTGTTATTTACTAAGATAAGCTTCTTTTCATATTAATATTACCCCACGGTTTTGTGCAGTTTTTAATATAGCACTATATTATTGTTTCTCAATGAGTCTTAATGATGTGTCCCACCCCAACAATATTGAAAGTTTCCTACTCCAAGCCATTTATATTAATATAATATGTTTGTTATATTTTATTGTAGACATTTATAGTTTGCAGTTATGTCTCACAGAAGGTTAGTAGGCACATAACTCATAGGATCATTACAAAGCTTAATTCAAAGGTCTACTGCAATGATTAGTTATAATCTTTTGTTAGTACTAGATAGTATATGCATGTAGTCTGATGAAGGCAAACAATCTTTAGAGGGGACATTTATTTAAAATCGGATAGCTTTAGATCTCTATACATCTAGGCTATAATGTAGTTAATATGTGAGTGCTTTATGTTCAGTATTCAATCATGAAAGGCTGCTGGCTCATATGACAGGACGTGTTTTGTGTGTAAACTGTTTTACATGAGTTGCGATGGTTTTTAAAAGTCTTTGATGCTTTTTCACTATCGGGGCTATGATAAATTTAGAGGTTAGTAAATACACTTACATACAAAAGGATGATGCAAAAATATGCCTATATTATATACTGTCTCAAAAAACCTGGACCAGGAATGATGAAAGAATGGGTACAGCTTAAGCAGAATACATTAAAATAGAGCCTTCAAAAAGCAGTATTTCCTTTTTCAAATAAATCATTATGAAGATGCTTTTTGCACAGAGAAAATGGAATAGAAAAAAGGCACATTGCATTTCATACCAAATGATGCTGTTCCAAAATCTCAGGAATATTATATTTAAAACTGCCTTGTATCATAACTTTAATACAATTTGACTTCAGTATTATTTGGTATAGCCTTCTTCTGTTCCTGGGTAAGATTCCAGCTGCTCTTTATATGTTATGACTTCTCTATCATTTCATAAAGGCAGCAGGAATTATTTACCTCAGCCATCAAATTTTACATAGAGCTACAAAAGCAATAATAATAAATCAAGCATCAGTTTTATCTAAGACAAAGAGACATATCGATATACTGTATAGGAGACAGCAGGCAGCTGTGCTAAAACTTCAAAACCTTATTTTACTTAGGATACTATAAATCTGAGGCCATTTTTCCACTAAGTACCTCTACTGGATGTTTTAGATTATGAGTGATAATGGCATGGAGACTTCATTCCTTTTTGCAAACATGAACTTGTTAATTTAGTTTGATTGCTTTTATATAAATGTAAATTTGCCTATGTTACAAGTAATAATTCAATAAAGGTGTTTAAAAAAAAGATACTTAACTTCTTGTCTAAAGGAATCTGTTCCATTTTTCACCTAAAGCAGCAATCCCTATTTCCTTGGAGTACCATGGCCACAGATTTGGAGGTTCTCATCTGGGACAAGCCACATTCTGTTCTGCAGAAGATTACTTTAGTACATACCCTGAAATGCACTTACATCGCATGTTATGAAAAATGATAATGGTAGCATTGATACAAATGGCATTCAAAAAAGGTTAAGAAGAAAACATGTTTGCATCAGACAAGAATGTTGGTCTTTGGTGATGGAAATCAATAGGATGTGTGTTCTATTCTCACACAGTGTATTTAGAAGAATTTTCCAATACTGACACTATAGTGTGGTATGGAAGGGGGGTGCTGCATTCCTGAGTGTGCTACCCTTCAGCTGAAATGCCAGAGCTATGCTGCATCACTATGGGCTAGTGATAAGTTAAATGGATGCAGAAGATCCCACAACACTTATCAAAAATGGTTGGGGGAAGGTTCCCATTCACCTGGTCAGATATCTCATATTTACTATGAATACCTCCTTGGGCCTCCTGTGGAAAGAGGCCATTGGCCTAGTGGTGCTAATCTACTGACCAAAGCATAGATAAAAAATAAAAATAAGTAAATTAATAATAACGATTACTTATTAACTTTTCTACAAAAGTAGAAAAATCAATGTTTTACCTAGTAAAATTTAACAACATGATTGTAAAATAATTTTTTAAGTTCCAACAGCAATGCTGTTTTAGTCTGAACATTAAATGTACCATTTGAACAGTATATGGAAATACTACATTTTGGCGTAGTGCAGTCTAACTGAGATGTAAAGCTCTAACATTGTACTACCAGTGAGTGCTGACTGGAGATAATGCTTTATGAGGTTTATTGGCTTGCAGAAGAAAGGAACAGTCTCTTATCACCACAACTACCTCATCATTACGCCTAAATAATTGTTTCAAGCAAGTGATTCAGCAACAAGATTCAGCACAAGTCTGCAAGTAAGAATCTCTTTTTGCATTTTCCATTTACAACCAGAATCATTTAAAGGAGTTAGTCTCTTGCAAATGTTAAAAACAACACTTAATTCTCCTTTGAGAACTTAGAGGGCACTATTACACATGAAGAGCTGTGTGGGTATTCAATATCTATATACAAAGATGAATTCACAAAAACAACAAAATTATATTTCTGGTGTTATGTTTTGGTATGGTCTATTAATATATGTTCTTGTGGGATGTTCTCTCCTGTCATATTTGTTTGCTTTCCTGATTACCAACAAAACAGCTTTAGCGCTGCAGAAACTGAGCAAGAGTAGAAAACTGTGAGATTTTTTAACTTGTTTGTAGTGATAATTTTTGTTAGAGCTATTTATAGCCCTTGTCCGATGATGTTCATGCATATTACTGCAGTTTGCGATTTCTACAATCAAGAAAATGCTCGTCGCTCGTTTCACAAGTAACATCAGTTTGGATATGGGTAGGGGGACCATTAAATCCAGTTAGGTGTCCCAGAAGTGTCATAGTTGTAGATAACCTGACATACAGCATGGCAGCACATTTTGGTTCCTGTCGTGGGAAAGAGCAAGAGCGGAAGTGGGTCCAGCCTTTCTCGGATGGCCTCAAGGCTCCAATTACGAAGCATTAGTACAACTAATGCGATGCTAGAAGCCTACAAAGAACCAGTAATACAGCAGGATGCAAAAAAAAAAAAAAAAAGAAAAAACAGCTCCTGAGTGCCGAGAAGTGATCGATCGTTCATCCAGCACCCAGACATCACTCCAGTAAGTTTATTTAGCCCTCTAATGTTGGTAGTTTCTTAAAGATAGCAAGAAAGGTTTCTTTAGCTTCCTTTTGGTTAGCGATCATGTATTTAGTTCTTTCGATCAGGAACTTATAGTAAGGGGAAAGGAGCTGTCTTGCTTGTCTTATTTGTAGGGGAAGATCTTGGGCCAGTGAAATTGTATTATTGTTCCAGTTAATAGATCCACCACTTTTTTTTGCAGTCATCAGGATTTTGTTAACATCTTGGAAGTTTAGTAATTTTGCATAGACAGGTCTGGGTTTGTATGTACCTTGGTTTTCTCTTAGTGCTCTGTGTGTTTTTTCTACTATTATTTGTTTTGCTATTCCAGGTTCTTTGAGCAGTATGCTGAACATTTGTATGATAGAAGGAATTCATTCATTGTGGTTTATAGATTCTGGGATGCCTCTTATGATAATATTACTCCTTCTGGATCTTGCTTCCAGGTCTGTGATCTTTTCTTGTATGTTTTGAATTTCCTTTTCATGAGAGTCAGATTTTTTTGTTATTAGAGGCTTTTTCTCTTCATTTTCCATAATTTTGGTTTCGGATTTATCCAATCTGTCCATTATTTGGTTAAAGGTACTTCCAAATGCTTGTAGTTGTACAGTTAATTCTTTTATTGCTTCTTGGATGGGAAGTAAAGCTGTTTTAATATCCTCTAGATTGGCTGGTTGATCAGGTTTACTTTTGTTTCCAGATTTAGAGCGATCTGGTTGTTTTAATATCTTCTGTCTTTTTGAGTTCAGATCTTTTTCAGGAGATAGTAAATTCGAAAGTTTAGTCTTAGATGTAGTAGTGTCCATGCTTTTATCTTCTTTCGACATCCTGTACTGATAGCTGTCTTCAGTTTTGAGTGTAGTTATTCAGTATGTAAGGCTGCAGGAGCACATGGCTTAAGTTAGTCTCTCTGTATCCTTATCAATCTTGATTTATTATAAACTGGACCAGATTTTTTCTTCTTGGTAACTTATTTCGGAGTAGATTAGAGTTGATATTTCAAGAAATTTTGTTGGAATTAGTTCTGGATAATCTTCTGGGTTGATTATATTCCAGATATTTAGAGGAGCTAAGGATTAGCAGTGCTTACAGAACAGCGGCCATCTTTGACTTCCTTTTGAATTGCCCTATTTTTAATCTTTGTTCTAAACAAATTTCCATAGATCAATACAAAGTTCTTGAAAAATTATTTCCTTTCATTCCTGATAAAAAGGCCAACTTCACTCAATTTGCAGTTGATTTTAAACTGTTTGTAAGAAAACTAAATTTGAAGTTTATTTTCAGTGATGTCCATCAATTTAACTTTGGGAATTCACATGTCTTATGTACAAAAAGTAATTATAGCCCAGCATTACACAATAATTTAAATGTCTTTTCTGATGCTTGTAGATGAGATTTTAAACACGTATTACATAATAAAAGCATTAAGAAACATATAATATGACTAATGCAGAATCTAGAACATTATAGGCAATTAAGAATCAGGCAAGCTGATAAAGGAAATGGTCTAGCACTAATGGATACAGACAAGTATAATAATATTTTGATATGCTGTCTGACAACAACTGTTATACATTTGTGTCAAAACAATGTTTCAGCACAAAATGTTAAAGTTGATACGTTGTTACTTGATCTTATGGCACAAGGTTTCATTGAATATAATGTTTGTGAATTTCTGAAAAATGACCATCTAAGATTGAGTGGTTATATTTGGTATCCCAAAATACATAAGGATGCTGTTAATCCATCTTTTAGGCCAATAGTATCAGCTCAAATTAGTAAGACAGAATTCATAGCTATATATTTAAATTCTATCCTCAATCCAATGGTGCAACACACTACATTTTACTTACAAGATTCCTGGATTTGCCTAGATTTTTTATACAACTATAAGTTCGTAGGTACAGAAACTATGTTTGTAACAATAGATGTAGTATCTCTGTAGGGTCTATATTAAGTCACCGAACGCTTAAAAAAGTGAATGGTAATTGATCGACCCTATGTAAGCGAAAGCTTACAATTTCGAAGTGTTAGAACAGCAATTTTTTTCCGAGGGAAAAAAAATCGCTGTTCGAATCACTGTTCCAACAAAACAAAAAAAAAAAAAATCAATTTCAAACATTACATTAAGTGGGGGGCTTCACCTCCCACACCCCTACTTAAATATATCAATTCCAAGACCGCACTACAGTGCCGAAAACAGCAAAGTACCGAAGCGGCCAAGCAAATTCTTTCCCAGGGAAAGAATTTGCTTAACAGCTGCTTCGATATTTGGCGTTTTCAGCCTTTTAAGTTCAACCAAGACGCATTTGAAAGAAATGAAAACTTAATCATTTGGACATAGGCAACTCCACAGTGAGATACACAGATGTCCTACTCACCATGCTAGAAAAGGAGAGGGTCAAGGATAGCTGCCTATCCAGTGACAGGATCTGTCAAATTACACATGTACTCAAGTCACCCAAGAAAAAGTACGGTTATGACTCTGTCGTAGTCCATGTTGGGGTGAATAACTTGAGACATACCTCTCTGGACTATATGAAGAGAGACATAACTGAGCTCTCAGAATATGTGTCCCAGGCAGGCATGTCCATAGCCCTAAGAAGCATTTTACCTTCATCCAGGATGATGCCACAGTATAAACAAAATATGATCGACTTCAACAATTGGCTTTGCTTCTAGTATTATTTGCAGCCAAACACCTTGGTCATGGGAGATTTCAACTATCATTCTGTCAGCCTGGGAAGACATGGCTGACAGGTCGCATTGCTTTGACAGAAATGGTCTGCACTTGTCTCCTCTAGACTTTCGGATACTGGCAAAGGTGCTTGCCTCTCCCATAGTGCCTTTTTTTAGGCAATGTCAAAACAACAACATTTCCAGTGTAAGAACATCCCCTCAAGACAAACTCAACATTCTGCAGCTTAATGCTAGGAGTCTAAACAGGAAACTACACTACCTTGAAGCACTCCTCACTTTGGAAGACAACTGTGCAGTCATTGAGTCATTCTTCAAAGATGAGGAGAGCACCTCGGCTGTGCAAGGCTACAATGTCTTCCACACATTCAGACCTCAAAATGAGCATGAAAGAACCAAAGGTGGAGGTGTATCCTTCTTCAGTAAAGACATGTATGCCTCATGACTGGTCAAACAGTATGACTCGCTCGAACTACTCCATGTCCAATTAACTATAGGCAAAATACCCTACCACATCATTGCTAGCTATAGGTCCCTCACCATGAACCAAGAAAAGCCCACTTACTTACCTGGACTTAGTGGAGATATTCACCTTGCAGCCAAACACCTTGGTCATGGGAGATTTCAACTATCATTCCATAGACTTGGTGACATACATGAGCACAAATATGCTTACCCAGAGGTTCATGGACTTAGTCAACACAAATGTTCTGGAACATACAGTCTGCACCCACACAAGGGGCTCAAATGTCCTAGACATAGTACTCACCAACGTGGGGGGGGGTCACTGCTCTCTCCCCCTGCTTGATGCCCCTCCCTGGTAAGGTCAGACCATAAAATAGTCTTGTTTGATGTAGCTATTTGACCTGACAACCTCATAGGAAAAAACAATAAAAAAAATGTTTCCAAAACAAACTACAGCCTACTAAGCGATGATATAAAAAGTTCCACCCCCCCCCCCACAATCACAGATAACAATGACTCCCATGCAGAGGTGTACACAAATGCCCTGTGTAAACTCTTAAGCAACTGTATACACTTGGCTGTACCTGACTGGATCAAAACCAGATCCTTCCAAAAAAAACAAGCCATCCTGGTGGACCTCAAGTATAAACAGGTTATATAACAAGAGGAAGGAACTAATGTCTAAGAACAGGAAGCAACTGACTCAGCAGAAGAAGGATTCCCTCCACAGCTTTAACAAGCAAATCAGAAATCTTGTTGAGTCCTGTAATTGTGAAGATAAAATATAATCCCTAGATAAGGATAATCATAAGGAATCTTTCACTATGTCTGAAAAATAAAAGGGAATGCCCAGCTATGTGCCGAACTGGTAGTGGATGGAACCACTCATACTATACTGGAAGATATTACCAACCTGCTAGCTGACAGATTTGATACAACCTTCACCCCCCCTGTTCCCACCAACCATACCACAAATCACACCTGACATCAGTCCTCTGCCTATTATCTCCAGAGATCGGGTCATATCTGTGCTCTCCAAGGCAAAAACATGGCCTCAGTGGGATCAGATTACATCCCCGGTTCCTTACTAAGCAATCTAAAATGGTACCGAGCAGACCTGCTTTGTGCCCTCTTTAAACCCAGCATGAGAAATGGCTTTGTCCCAGAAGAGTGGAGAACAGCAACAGTAATTCCCATGCACAAATGGGAGCCATCAACCAACCCTGGGAACTATAGACCCATAAGTCTAACCAGCCTCATCTGTAAGGCCACGGGAAGAATCATCATGGACCTTATCAACAAGGACATAGATAATCTTCGAACTTTACACCCAGCACAGTTTCGCTTCATTAAGGGTAGCTCATGCTTGTTAAACCTAGTAGACTTCTTCAAGAAAGTCACCAAAGCCCTGGATGAAGGAAAGACAGTGCATACCATCTACCTTGACCTAGCCAAGGCTTTTGACACAATCCCCCACTCATGTATTATTGAGAAACTCTCCCCACTGGGGATTAACCCTTATGTCACTAGATGGGTAGCCAATTGGCTCATCGATGGAACACATGCTGTCAATGTTGTTGACTCGACCTCTACCAGTAGACCAGCCACCAGTGGCATACCACAAGGATCTGTGCTGGGCCCTTCACTGTTTGAAATCTATTTCTCGGACGTCCAGGCTAAATGAGATGGCCTTTGATTGTAATTAGGTGCAGTCATTGAGTCTCAGAACAATATTAACATATTACAAAAGGGGCTAAAGCAGACAAATGATCGGTGCCAAAGCCATGGACTAAAACTAAACACAAAAAAGTGCATCACTATCCCCTTTAGCAAAGTGGAATTCTGTGCTAATTACGATATTGACAGCACCTCCCTAAGTTCAAGCCCAGTGGTACAAGATTTGGAAACACAGGTTGATAGCAATCTGAGCTTCAACCACCAAGTTTATACAGTGGTGAGGAAAGCTTTCTACTTTGTGCATCTCATAAGGAAGGGCATCGCATCCAGGTCTAAGGATTTTATAAATTCACTTTACTCAACCCTCATCAGACCTGTAACAGGGTACAGTCATCCCTTCTGCATGTAACTCACAGAGACCTTCAGCTGATGGAGAGACTCCAGAGGTTTTTCACTAAGAAAATACAGGGCCTCCAAACCAAGACTTATGTGGATAGACTGAAAGTCATGTTACTGTACTCTGTATCTTATAGGTTGCTGAGCAGTGACTTGTGCCTGGACTATAGCTCAGTCTCCGACCCTGCCCTAATGAGAATGCTGCACATCTGCAAGTCAAATGGCACAAGAGTTACTCACTCTAGGGATCTTAACCTAGCCTGTGACATAAACAGAACATGCTGGAGAGACAGATATATCTCCCAGAGATTGCCACTCCTCTGGAATAAACTTCCAATTCACGTGAAACAGGGATCCTCTCTGACCCTATTCAAAAGCAACCTAGTCAAATGGATGGGTGACCATAAATTCATCCTGGGAGTGGTGCCCATGTCCCTCATGGATAGCGGTAGTTGGTGTTGATCATAGATTCGCTCTGTGAATGTCGCCCATCTAGCCAATTGGGGCAACTCAGGATTAACATGTCTAGGCTTGTAAGGGCTGTAGGGCCATTAGCTTAGTAACCTCCAATGAATCCATCAAACAAAGTACAGAATTAACAGCACCATCCATATCTGAATATAATGGGGAATTTAAAAGCAAACCACCCTGATTGTCCACCAGCATAAATAAAATCTGTAATAAGAGGAAATACTCATTGAGTATAAAGAGTTAGAGTATAAAGATTCCCAAGTCAAGGAAAACATTAGGAATTTCACTAGCAATTAAAAAAAAAGACTATCTACTAAGGTAGCCCTTGAACACAGATTGGATCCAAAGACAATTAAAATCCTTATTTGGTTATGCTAGAAAACTAATAAATAACATTTAATAATTTACAGAACTCAAACTAAATGATAAAGACTACTAAGACCTGGTGGACATTACCAATATCCTATCAAATTTTTTTTTTGTAAATTTTCTCCTGAGATGAGTATCCAAAGCCCTATGACCCCTGCAGCTCTCAAACTCCCATTATCACTAAAGAACATGTACTGAAACTATTGTCCAAGACTAAGAACACTTCCTCCGCAGGACAACATAACATACCCGTCTGTTTGATAAATAGTACTAAACAATCCTTGGCAGAACCTCTACATAAACTATTTAACCTAAGCCTTGCTACAGGTCCAGTCTGGAAGTATGGCATAGAACACTGGTGATGTCACTCTATAAAAATGACCCTACTACCAACTCTGGAAATTACAGATCCTTCACCTTCAGAAGTCGTATTTGTAAAGTCATGGGGCATATAACAAACTTGATTAACAGCAACACTGAAAATCTCATCAGGCAAGGTCTGTAACAATTTGGCTTTCTAAATGGTAGAATCTGCCTAATGAACCTGGTTAATTTCTTTGAGAAAGTTAACATAAGCTGTTGACAGTGATCACACTGTACACTAGGGTTGCCACCTTTTCAAATGGGCAAAGTGGGACATTTTTGGTACAAACATCAGATTTCACAGGCCGACACATACCCACGGTCAATACAAAAATTAGAACTTACATTTTTTGCCTAAATAAAAACTTATTCTTGTAGCATTTTAGTTGCTTATTCTGTTTCTTATAACATTTAGGTATTTTAGATACAGAATAACTGTTTTATGCAACTATTACATAAAATATAGGAAATAATTGTGTCCTAAAATCTCAGGACATTTGCCATTTTTACAGTTTTTTGTCAGGACACGACTGCTCAAAGAGGGACTGTCCCTCTCAAAGTGGGACAGGTGGTAACCCTACTGTACACACAACTTATCTTGACTTGGACATGACATTTGACACTGTCCTCCATCTTAATGTAATTAATGAGCTAAATGTAGTACGAATAGATCACTGTGTGATAAGCTGGATAGAAAATATGCTAAAAGTCAGAACCCATATGGTGCAGGTGACATGAGAATCTAGCACACAGGAGAATAAGTAGCTGACTAGTGGTGTCCAACAGAGCTCAGTGCTGGGACCGCTTTTGTTTGGTATTTATTTCTCTGACCTACAGACTGAAAAAAAAGACAAACCGGTAACTAAGGTTGCAGAAGACTGCAAACTGGGAGTAATTGTGAAATCCTCCTCTAGCATGGAAGCCTTCCAGCAGGAACTTGTACTTATTATTGCCTGGAGTTTTGAAAACAGGGTAGAATTAACTGGTAAAAAAAAATGTTGTATTTGTTAGACAAATCATCCTTCCAACATATAGCATTGACAAGATCTCATTTCAAAATAAAAATGTAGTTAGAGACCTGGGAACATATGTAGAGACCTGGGAACTTAGGTAGAGACTTGGGAACATAGGTAGACACCTGGGAACATAGGTAGATTCCTGGGAACTTAGGTAGAGACTTGAGAACATAGTTAGACACCTGGGAACATAGAAAGAGACCTGGGAACATGGGTTGATCATTCCCTCTCCTTTAATCACCATGTAACAAAAGTTGTCAGGAAATCCTTCTACTTGGGCAGCTGATCCCTGTGGGAATATCATCATATCATATCTATTTCCTTGTATTCAGTAATGATTAGGCCAGTTACTGAATACAATTTACCCTTCAGAATGTAACTCACCAGACATATTGATCAGTTGAAAAAATCCCAGAGGTTCCTAACAAAGAAGATCACAATCTTAAAATCCCTAAGCTACTAGAAAAGACTTTTCTGTATCGTATAGCTCTTCTAACAGGACCTATGCCTTGCCTTCCAAGCAATCAGGAAAAGAGTAGTCCAGGATCTTTGGCACCTTCCCAAATCAATAGACCCCACAAATACCACAACAAAAGAGCTAAACCTGTTTTAGAAGATAAGTAGAACAAGGTGGAAATCATCTCTGGAATAGGCCCCCCTGCAGACAGAGCATGGTGATACACTATCATCTATAAACAGGACATAGATAATTGGATAGGTATTCATAAATTCACCCTGGGAATAACTGGCATACAGTATAGGGTGGGACTGGCAGCACATAATAGTCATGAGACTCAGTAAACATGAACTTCCTATGATTCCTCTGACTCAGTTTATTTTGTCATATGTTCCATAGGATCATATGTCTATATAGGCAATTGATCCTAGCAGCTGATTTGGATCCTAGCTGCTGGTGTCCAGTTTTGTTTTTCCTGACTGCGATAAGAACCTGGGATAGCTGAGGGGTAAATTCACTGATCTCTGGCCACTCATCAAGATCTGTTTAAAGAAGGCAAGTGAGCAGGTTTCCATGGCATGTAGCAGGAATTTATTCCATAAGCAGTGGGTCCCTTGTGCAAGATATATTTTTAATTGCAGCTATGTAACCATAACCCAAGAATCTTTTTTACTTTTTGAAAAAGGTTTTAAGTTTATACATACATAACATTTTGATTTAGTGGACTGTCTTTTAGAATTAAGATTATTTACTAAGAAATTAGTTTTGCTTATTCAGTTTCATGGTGAGGACAATACCAACACCCTTAATCAATTCCAAAAGAAAAGCAGTTATATCCCACCCCTTCACTCTTTGGTTTCTACATTTGAGAAAATGTGACTATGATATATATAATTCTGCTGAGAGAAGAAAAAGGCACTGGCATAGATACACCCTGACCTTTGATAAGTTATTGATAAACTGACTATGGATTGTTCAGTTCATATTATGAAACCAGGTAAGGGAAGGGGTGTGTGGTTATATCTGATTCCATTGATTATTCTAGTAAGACAAAAATATATATATTTCAGCTTCTGGAAATTAAGCTAATATGACTTCTAGAAAAATTGATTTATATATGGAAGATGGTGTACTGCAAGGACTGCTTAGTACTGAGTTACATAAATGTTTACATTGCAACTCACCCATCATTCCTACTATATTTGTTATCCCTAAAATGCATCAAAACATCTTTGAACCTCCACTCAAGCCTATTTTTGCGGCACAAGGTTCAAAAATGTATTGCTTGGCTGTTTATATATATATGTTGTACATTTAAGCCTTTATTTGAAAAACAGTCCCACGTGTTAAAAGACTCATGAGACTTTTTAGGGATAGAAAGGAATGATGTTTAGAACCAAGATTTAGGATTTTTAACAACTGATGTTGTTGTTGATGTTTTTACTACCATACCCAAATCTGATAGGTTACATTATTTTAACAAGAGCTTCCCGCATTGTGAATTTTTTTCAAACAACGAGATCAATTAAATTATGGATTTTCTGGAATTTGTCCTGGACAGAAATTTTATTTATTTTGATGGTGAAATATACAGGCAAACCCAAGGCTTTGCCATGGCATAGCTTGCAAACCCATATATGCAAACTTGGTATTATATACATGGGAAAGAACATTTGTGTTTATGTCTATATTTTTTAAACACTGCAAGCTGTACCTATGATTTTGGGTGATATCTTTATTCTGTGGGAAAGTGGTAATCAATTAATTGATTAATTTATTTGTTATGTGAATAATTCCCCCACTTTTTTGGAATTTATATTTCAATTCAATAAATTGACTATTACTCATCTTGACACAACTATCAACGATACATTGTTTGGTTCTGATTCCAACATCAATAAGAAGCTCGAGTTTAGTAATTCTTATTTACATTTTAAAAGTTCCCACCCTCTAGTCCATAAGAGACGTCTCATCAAGGTATAGTGTATTAAGCAGGCAAGAATGATCTATATTAAAAAAGTATTGGTTGAAGAGATGGATAAATTGACACATATGTTTCCCATGAAAGGATACCCCAATACTATGGTAGAAGGTATAGCTAAGCAAGTTGTAGAACAATGGGGTAAGCCCTTGTTGGGGAATTATTCAACAATAAAAACACCAAAAGTATTACTCAATGAATTTAATTCTGGCCAAAAAAAAAACTTTTGAAAGAGCGATGGCTTTGTAATACAGTGATGGGGCTGACATTATAAAGCACATTATCAAGAAGAATTGGAATATTTTAAAAGCATACCCTTTCATTTCAACCCTTATATCATTGTTGGAGCCTTCCTGTGTCCTGAAAGAGTGCTCTTCAAACTATCTGGAGATATACAGAGCTGAGTATATTTTTTTGACACTTCATAGTTGTGTACTGGTAATTGTTGTTTGACTAATTTTATATCATTGCTGGCTGACTTCAGAGTTGTGCACTGTTATTTTTGCTTCACTGTATAGTTTTTCAGATCTCTGCTGGAGGTGTTGTTTTTCCCATTCCCACCCTCCCTTTTCCTGTGTCGTCGTTTAAATGTGGAGATTTTTGCAGTTGCCCGCCCCCACTGTAGATTTGATCTGGGACACTCCCCCCCAGTCCCATCTCTTTACCTCATTCTACCTAATAGACTCCTTCTGCATTGTTTTTAGTCATTTTTAATTTAATTGCATTTTTTAAACTGTTTGGTATAACATTGCTACATACTCAATTGTGCTAGCTTGCACTGCATTTGAATTGTTTTAACTGCTGTTTTAGCTACTTTTCTGTATATGTATATATATATATATATATATATATATATATATATATATATATATATATAAAATACCTTTCCTGTAACTAGTGTAGTCCAGATTCAGATTTGCTGTATCCAGAACTATGTAAGCTTCTGAGCCCCCCCCCCCCAAGCTTTCTGTGTTGGAGGGAAGCCTTCTAGCTTATCAGTGGGAGTGGTAAGCACTAGGTAACCTATCTACCACATAAGGAGTGGTTCTGGCCCAGAAATTGTAGTTATTGGCCGTTTGGGAAGTTTTTCCATCTCTCTCAACTTTCTGATTTAAAAGCCCACATTTGTACTTGTTTCCTCCCTTTCCTGTAACTAGATTAGTCCAGATACAGATTCTTACTTTTAGCACTTGAATTTGCTTATTTGTGATCAGCACTTGTTCAGAACTTGTAAGCACTAAATAACCTACTAATTACTACAGCACTCACCTTCCTCATTACCTAGAGGAAAACAGTTTTGGTACTTACTGTCCTCACTTGCTTAGAGAAAAACAGCTCTTGTACTCACGTTCCTCACTTATCTACAGGAAAATAGTTTTTTTTATTCAGGCATGTCCAAGGGTCAGCTCCCAGTGTTCTCTCCTGTCTATCTGATGAATCTGGGTATCTTGGGGCAATGTAGAAATTGCCTCATGTACACAGACAACCCTCTCCTCCTAGCACCCAACACTACAACCTATGAGAGATGCACTTATCTAGCCAAACTGGAGGTAAAGCTCTCTCCAATCAAGACTGGACTTGACAGTCAAGAGGAGAAGGTAAACACTTGCACCACACCACACTCATCACATAGTCTCACTAAATCTACACCACCAAAATCCACACATAGAAATACAAAAACATTCGCGTAGGCTCTCAATAATAATCATTTCAAGCAACAGAGACCTCCAAAGCAGAAATGCAAGCAACCTCCACCCCCCAACACAACCCAAATGATACACAGCCCGCAGACTCAGTGTGGCACTCAACCACAGCCAATAAGGCAAAACAATGTACCCAATACACTAGTCATAGGCGACTCTATAGTCAGGCACACTGATGTCCCACTCACCAGGTTAAACAAGGAGAAGGTTACTGTCAGCTGCCTGTCGGGTGCCAGGATCTGCCACATAACCCACGCACTCAGGTCACTCTACAACAAGTACAAATATGACTCTGTCATTGTCCATGTTGGTGTGAACGACCTGAGACGTACCTCCCTGGACTACATGAAAAGAGACATGGAAGAGCTCTCTGATCTTGTAGCCCATGCAGGTATGCCCTAGCCCTGAGTAGCATTCTGCCATCACCCAGAATGATGCCGCAGTACAAGGACAAAATTATTGACTTCAACAATTGGCTAAGCTTCTGGTGCCATTCTAAAGGGATCTAGTATCTGTCTGCCTGGGATGACATGGTCGACAGACCACAATGCTTTGCCAGAGATGGCCTGCACCTGTCGCCCCTGGGATTCCGGATACTGGCTAAGATTCTTGCCGCCCCTATAGTGCACTTTTTAGGCAAGGTTCAAATGACAAATTCACCACCGTAACAGGAACAGGCAAGCAAAAACTGAGGGTGATGCTACTCAATGCCAGAAGTCTAAATCTCAAAATGCACTCACTCGAGGCACTCCTTAAAATGGAGAACATTGATATCTGTGCAGTGACTGAGACCTGGTTCAAGGCTCCAGAGAGCACCCCTACACTACCAGGCTATAACTCATACCACACTTTTCAGCCATGTAACCTGGACCGGAACACCAAAGGCGGAGGTGTATCCATATTCATTAAGGATATCCACACCTCCAGGCTAGTTGCTCAGCATACTGCAGCCGAGGTTATCCAAGTGCAACTAACTCTGGGCAAAATTGCAATCCAAATTGTAGCTTGCTACAGATCACCCTCCATGCCCCAGGATTCCCAATCCTCTTTTCTTGATGTACTGAAAAATATTAGGGTTCAACCAAACACCCTAATAATGGGTGATTTCAACTACCCCACCATTAACTGGGAAAACTACTCATGTACCAACTCCTTTGCTCAACACTTTCTGGAATTCATAAACTCCAATGCCCTGGATCAACTTATCCACACCCCCACCAGGGGCAACAATATCCTAGATCTAGTCATTACCAATATGAGTGACCGGTGTTCCACGCCTGAAGTCAATGCCTCTGTGGTCAGATCCAACCATAAGCTAATTACCCTAGATATCCACATCCTGCCTCCACCCCCCATTAAGGAAACCATGGTAAAAAATTTCTCCAAAGCCAACTTCATGCTTCTTAAGACAGAAGTGGTGAACTTCATGACACCCATGCAGATGGACAGTACAGTTACGACTACTGAATCCTACACAACTGCACTTTATAAGCACTTACATGAGTGCATGGATCGTGCTATCCCAAACAGAACCAAGATGCTATCCTCCAAAAAAAGGAAGCTAATCTGGTGGTCCCCTGCCATAAACAAACTGTACAACAGAATGAAGTAACTCTTGCAAAAGAGAGTAAAATCCCATGAGAGGAGGAGCTCCCTGGTCGGCCTCAGTAAGAAGCTGCGATCCCTGATAAAATCCTCCAAAGCTAGTTACAAAAACAAAATCGCCACTGATTCTAAAGACAACCACAAAGCATTCTATAGCTATGTCAAGAATCTGAATGGCAACACTCAGATCTGCTCTGAGTTACAGCACAATGGCACTAAATATACAGACCCAACTGATATTGCCACCATCCTGGCAGATAGGTTCAGTGCTAACTTTACCCCCCTCTCACCCCCTAAAGAGCCCATCTCTATACCGGAAGAATGCAAAGTTCCTGTAATCATGGCTGCACATGTAAAAACCACACTCTCCAAAGCCAAGAACACAGCATCCATGGGATCAGACAACATCCCAGGCTGCGTTCTACACGAACTACAGAACAAACTGGCACCCCACCTAAGTAACATGTTCAATCATAGCCTCACCTCAGGCTTTGTGCCTGCTGAATGGCGCACAGCAATGGTTATCCCACTCCACAAGGGGGGAGCCACCACGGACACCGTGACTACTGCCCCATTAGTCTGACGAGCCTGGTCTGCAAGGCCATGGAACGTATCATCATGGAACTTATAAACAAAAACATTGGTAATCTCCAAACTCTGGATCCCACCCAGTTCAGGTTTGTAAAAGGCAGATCATGTCTCCTAAACCTGATAGACTTCTTTGAAGCAGTCACCAAAGCCGTAGACAAGGGTAAGGTGGTTCACACAGCCTATCTAGATCTTGCCAAGGCTTTTGACACCATCCCCCACTCTGGAATTATAGATAAACTCACTAAACTAGGTATAAATCCCTATGTCATAAGATGGGTTGCCAACTGGATCACTGACAGAACCCACACTGTGAAAGTAGCAGACTCCAAATCCGACTTCAGACCAGTGACAAGTGGAGTACCACAGGGTTCAGTCCTGGGTCCTCTCCTGTTTGGTATTTACTTCTCTGAAGTACAGGCTAACACAGAAGGTCTTTGGTTAATGAAGTTCGCAGATGACTGCAAAATAGGAGCCATAATTGAAACTCCTAACGATGTGGACATCCTACAAAAGGGCCTCACTGAGACAGATGCCTGGTGTCAAAGCCATGGCCTCAAGCTCAATGCCAAAAAGTGCATTGTCATCCCTTTGGTAAAAACTCTGGACCCATGAACTACAACATAGGCAGTAGTATACTTAACACCGAAAGTGTGATAAGAGACCTTGGGACACAGGTGGACAGTAGTCACTCCTTTGATAATCACATTGCCACAGTAGTCAGGAAATCCTTCTACGTGGCACACCTCATCACAAAAGGTTTCTCATCCAGAAAAAAAGAGGTCATTTTTTCCCTTATACTCATCACTCATTAGACCCATTATAGAGTACAATGCCCCTTTTGGTATGTACCTCACAAGACATCTACAACAACTGGAAATGCCGCAGAAATACCTCACAAAGTGGATTACCAGCCTCAAACAGATGCCCTACGCAGACCGTCTCAAAAAACGCCAGCTTTACTCCGTCGCATATTGCCTACTCAGAGGTGATCTCTGCCTAACATACAAAGCTATGTCAAACCCAGAGCTGTTGGACATGCTCCACTTAAAGAAATCCCAATCCCTCTGAGCTACACGTTCTAGGGATCTAAACCTTGTCACCACAATAAACAGAACATGCCGGAGGGATAGATCACTGTCTCAGAGACTTCCCATACTCTGGAATAAACTACATATCTATATCAAACAAAGCTCCTCATTAGCACTCTTCAAGAAAAATCTTGATGATTGGATGGGAAATAGGAAATTCACCCCGGGGTTCACCTCTGTGGCTCTGCTCGACAGTGGCACAAGAAAATAATTTTCTTGGGTGGCAAAAGCCAGGGTACCTTTTTGGCTGGGCTTGTACAGGCCCCAGGGCCAATAGCCTAGTACCTACCTATGAACCTATGAACCTATGAAACTATACGTGATTAGCCTCACTTTGTATGTAAGCCTGCTAACAATCTGAAGGGATTATTCTTAAAAGACCCTGGAAACTTTGATTTACCAGATATACGTGGGACAGGACATGTGGGCACTGTAAACAATGCCACAATATTTATGAAGGGGAATGTGCAGAACTGGGATCCACCAATTTTAAAGCTGTTACAAAATGGTAATTGTGGCACATAAGGTGCAGTGTATATTGAGGTACGTTTGACTTGTTCCAGTTTTTATATTGGAAAAACAGAGCATTATTTAAAAGGAGACTTTACAAACACACTGATGATATAACAACCAAGTCAGGTGACAACACACTGTACAAACACTCTTTGGTTTGTGCCGCATTCAAAAAGTTCCATTTTGCTATTATTGAGATAATTACTATTACCCTAGAGGGTTTTGTTGTCAAATGTGCCAAGACAATATCTGTAGTATGAGGATTATAGTAGAGTCAGATCATAAAACATCTCAATGCATCTTCCAAAATCAATAAACAAAGCAAGTGGATATCTTCAAAAGATGCTACTATCCTTGCAGAAGTAAGTCTTGCAAGCTCAATATAAAACTGTTCAGCTAACGTATTTACTTTATATGCTTATTCAAATACATCTGCGTGACTGTAAGGAGAATAGGCTTGAGAAGGATTTGCAAATGTTACGATTGTTTTTAAAGTACTAGCTTCTGCTGAAAATAGGAAAGAATTAAAGACTTGTACCAGAGATGACTTAGAGGATTAACTGCAGAAAGATGCTGGTATGACAAGATGGCCAGAGAATGCTTATGTCGCCTTTACTGATGAGCTCTTGTGTACTTAAGGACTGTCTTTTAAATGAGATGGAGCAATCACTCCTGCAAGGTATGTAAGAACATATACTAATTAAGTTATGAGTCATACATAAGCATGAGCAAGTGTTGAAAGAGAGAGATTGTCAAATCATTCACTGGTTCTAACAAACAGTATAAGACTCTTGAGATCAGTTGCACATTCAGGAATCTAAAGTAAAAAGAGGATTTAATACCATACGCAATTCTGGTATTTATTTAACTAAATAAGGGAGCCTTACTTTTCCATTAGAAAGACTCACATTTACTTTTTCTGTTGACTATTGTTCAAAATTCTAGGACATAATGCAGTTATATGATTTGACAAGTCAATTTGTCATTACTGTACTTTTATTTATTTTTGTAACACATGGGATCTCTGAAGGAGTGATATTAGATAATGATTTACAATTTGGGAACCAAGACTTTTGTTGCCTTGGAAAGCAATGGGAATTCAAGCACCTCACAATGGGTCCTACATATTGTTTGAGTAATGAAAATTAGAGTAATGGATAAATAAAACATACGGTGAAAACAGTGAAGAATATTCTTTAGAAATGTGAGTACTCTATTTTTTCTGATTGCCATTTACCCAGTTTTGAATACAGGAATGTACCATTGTAGCCTATAGACTTGTCTCCCACTCATTTATTAATGGGTCATCATCTCAAACTGATGGTGCCTATCTCTTCTTCCTAGAAGCTAGACAGTAAAACACTGCAATAAATTAATTGGAAGAGAGACAACACAAACAAAAGTTATTCTTTGGCTAAATTGCTACAAATACGTATGTCTGTTTTGATGACAGATAATAGAATACAAATTATTTTACATGCACTGGGAAGTGAAATGCAAATGCAAGGTATAGTGATTGTGTATTCAGGTTGACCAAGATTTTACTAGGTCCAAAATACTTGTTTGCAAAGTTGTCTTCATTACTATAGTCAAGGCTACAAAGAGTTAACTGTCAGCAGAATGAAATGGGACTGTCAAATCAAGGGTTTAAAGAGCAGCTGCAAATAATTTCACTGCACGTTACAATGTGTTGTAACTCAGCCTTCTGATACTAAGGTTCATAGACATATTCCATTAAGGTTGATGTAGTACAGGCAAATGATTAACACTGCTTATTCCTAATCTAGAATGTGGTAAAATCAGTGACAGTTCCAAAGCCTTGCTCGCTCAGATACTTCATCTTTGGAAGGTTATATCTTTTTTACTGTTTCACTACATTTATGTACTGTTTTATACTGTTTTAACTGTATTTCTCATTGATGGATACTGTTTCATTACTCTAATTGCATGTTTACTGAATTACTTAACTGTAAACTGCCTTTTTATACTGAGAGTTGTATTTTCTGTTTGTGAGTGTGCTATCTGTGCCTTTCTGTGCATTTTTTTGAGGTTTCTGTGTTCTAGTCAGGTATCATATAACTGATTTGTTTGCAGTTAAAAGCATTCTCTAGAGTATCCTTGCTCCTTTATCTGTTTAAAACTTTCATTTAGTAGCTACAGCTAGTAGCTGTAATAGTGTACATTACTATAATTGCATTTTTATTGAATTACTAAAACTGTAAAATGCTTTTTTATACTGAGACTTGTATTTTCTACTCGTGAGTGCTCTTTACGTGCATTTATCATGAGGTTTCTTTGTTCTACTCAGGTTGCATAATCTTGATAGAGGCCTGCTGTTGTTAAGGCCTGGTAGTTTTGTTTGTTGAGTTTCCTGTGTTTCTAGCAGCCATTTTCTGCTGATAGTGTGTTTTCTTCATTATTATTGAGAGTAACAGGGTTTCCTGACCTTCTGTAGCACGAGTGATTGAGTAACAGCAGGGGCTAGTAGGACTGAGTAGTAATTTGATCTCCTTGGTATATAAACCCTGTGTCTGCAAAGGGCTGTGCTTGTATTTACCAGGCTGTGGATGTTGATTCATTACTGGGGCTAAGCAGAAATTCCTTAAGATTCCAAGAGCAGAATAAGTTATTTCTTACACTTATTTCATTGAATTGCACTTCTGCAATGCTTATAATTGTGCTATACAGTTAATCTACTAAATTTTGCACTGTTATAAAGCTTTTTTACTGTTTCGCTGCATTTATGTGCTGTTTTATACTGTTTTAACTGTATTTCTCATTGCTAGATACTGTTTCATTACTATAATTGCATGTTTACTGAATTACTTAACTGTAAACTGCTTTTTCATACTGAGAGTTGTATTTTCTGTTTGCGAGTGCTCCATCTGTGCCTTTCTGTGCATTTTTTTTTAGGTTTCTGTGTTCTAGTCAGGTATCATATAACTGATTTATTTGCAGTTAAAAGCATTCTCTAGAGTCTCCTTGCTCCTTTATCTGTTTAAAACGTTCATTTAGTGGCTACAGCTAGTAGCTGTAATAGTTTTCCACCCGCTGTCCCTATTGTTGTCTTGTTCTTATACATGGTGGCTTTGCAGTTGCCAGCCCATACTGTATATTTGATCTGGGACATTCCTCATAGTCTAGTGTCATTAGTTCCTTCTACCTAATAGAGAGAGAACATTTGAGAAGGCTGACTCACTTAGATTCTTAACCTTGTATTGTCTTCTGTTTCAGCTTTCTCCTTTTACATTTTACTAAAAAAAATAAAATAAAATCTAAGCTTGTTTCCCCCCTTTCCTCTAACTAGTCTTGTCCAGATACAGATTTGCTGTATCCAGGACTGTTTGTAAGTTCCTGGGCCCCCCAAGCCTGTCTGTGTTGGAGGGAAGCCTGCTAGCTTATCAGTGGGAGTGGTAAGCACTAGGTAACCTATCTAACACATAAGGAGTGATTTCTGGCCCAGAAATTGTAGTTATTGGCCGTTTGGGTGGTTATTCTATCTCTCTCAGCTTTCTGATTTAAAAGCCCGCATTTGCACTTGTTTCCCCCCTTTCCGGTGACTAATTTAGTCCAGATATAGATTTGCTGTATCCAGGACTGTTTGTAAGCTCCAGAACCCCCCCAAGCCATTCTGTGTAGGATGGGAGCCTTTTAGCCTATCAATGGGAGTGGTAAGCACTAGGTAACCTATCTACCACATAAGGAGTGGTTCCTGGCCCAGAAATTGTAGTTTATTGGCCGTTTGGACAGTTTTTCCATCTCTCTCAACTTTCCGGTTTAAAAGCCCATGTTTGCGCTTGTTTCCCACCTTTACTGTAACTAGTCTAGTCCAGATACAGACTTGCTGTATCCAGGATTGTTTGTAAGCTTCTGAGCAGTGCCATAGTCTGCTCTTCAATTTTTCAATTAGCTCTACTAGTTCTCTTCTCTCCTGCACTTATACTACCTTATTAGTCTAGTACGTTACCAGACTTCTTGTAGCAATTATTATAGCACACAAAAGTGCTACCAGCACTAAATGTTCTACAAGGAAACATATCCAGTACTTATTATCAATACACACTCCTCCAGGCATGTCTAAAGGTCAGTTTCCTGTGCTTTCTCCTATTAACGTGGTGAACATGGGCATCCTGAGGCAATGTAGCAACTGCCTCATGTACACCGACAACCCTCTCCTCTTATCTTCCAAGACTCAGGCTTGCTAGAGATGCACTTATATATCCAAATTGGAAGCTACACACTCTCCAGCCAAGACCGGAATAGCTCGTCAAGAGGAGAAGGTAAACACTTGCACCACACCACACCACATGGAACACAAAGCCCTCCAGAACACACACCAGCACTGCCTTCACATAAAAACACAAACCACACACCCACCTTCATGGAGGCTGTCAATAAAATTCTACCCAAGCAGCAGAGACCTCCAAGGCAGAAACGCACTCGACCACCACAATACAAGACTAATCATGAGACACATAACTTCCCTAAACAGTGTGCTACTCAACTAAAGCCCCTAAGGCAAAACAGCATGCCCAACACACTAGTCATAGGTGACTCAATAGAGAGGCATGCTGATGTCCCACTCACTAGGCTGAATAAGGAGAAAGTAACAGTCAGCTGCCTGTCAGGTGCCAGGATCTGCAACATAACGCATGCACTCAGGTCCCTCAACAACAGGTTTCAATATGACTCTGTCATTGTACATGTAGGTACGAATGACCTGAGACGTACCTCCCTGGACTACATGACAAAAAGACATGGAGGAGCTCTCAGATTATGTAGCCCAGGCGGGTATGACCCTAGCCCTGAGCAGCATCCTAACATCACCCAGAATGATACCACAGTGCAAGTAGAAAATGATTGATTTCAACAATTGGCTAAGTCTCTGGTGTCATTCTAAGGGGATCCAGTATCTGTCTGCCTGGGATAACATGATTGACAGACCAAGATGCTTTGCCAGAGATGGCTTGCATCTGTCACCCCTGGGCTTCTGGATACTGACCAAGGCTTTTGCCACCCCTATAGTGCCTTTTGTAGTTGGTGTTCCAAGGACCAAATTACCACCGTAACAGCTACAAACAAATGCAATCTGAGGGTCATGCTGCTCAATGCTAGAAGTCTAAATCTCAAAATGCACTCGCTCGAAGCACTCCTTAAAATGGAGAACATTGACGTTTGCGCTGTAACAGAGACCTGGTTCAAGGCAGCAGAAAGCACCACTGCACTACAAAGCTATAACTCATTCCACACCTTTTGGCCCCAGAACTTCGACCGAAGCTCCAAAGGCAGTGGTGTTTCCATATTCATAAAGGATGCTCACACCTGCAGACTGGTAGCCCAACATAACGCATTAGAGATACTTCAGGTGCATCTAACATTGGGTAAGACAGTGATTCATGTCATAGCCTTCAATAGGTCCCCAACCATGTCCCAAGACTTGCACACCACATTCCTAAGCACCCTGGAGAATATTAGGGTCCAACCTAACACTCTCTTACTAGGCGACTTCAACTACCCCTCAATTAACTGGGTAAACTACTCATGTACCAAAAGACTTGCCCAATGTTTTCTGGAGTTCATTAATTCCAATGTCCTGGCCCAGCTCATTCTTACCCCCACTGGAGGTAGCAACATCCTTGACCTGGTAATTACTAACATGGGCGACCGTTGCTCTACACCAGTAGTCAGGTCCTCCCTGGTTAGATCTGACCACAATCACCTTGGAAATCCACATCCTTCCCACCCCTCCCGCAAAGGTAACCACCATGAAAATCTTCTCCAAAGCTAACTTTGGGCTCCCAAAAACAAAGTTGGCTAACTTCACGTCACCCATGCAAATGGAGAATAGTTGTGTGACCGCAGAATCATACACCAGTGCAGTGTATGAACACTTACACAAATGCATGGATCTCGCCATACCAAATATAACCAAGACGCTCTCATCCAAAAAAAGGAAGCCAAACTGGTGGTCCCCTGCCATAAACAAACTCTACAACAGAAGGAGGTAACTGATGCAGAATAAGGTGAAGTCCCAAGACTGGAAAAACTCCCTTATCAGCCTCAACAAAAAGTTGAGATACCTCATCAAATCCTCTAAAGCTAGCTATGAAAACAGAATTGCAGCAGAAGGTAAAGACAACCACAAGGCCTTCTATAGTTATGTAAAGAATCTCCATGGCAATACTAAGATTTGTTCTGAGCTACTGCACAATGGTACCTCCTATATTGAGCCAACAGATATTGCCAGTATACTGGCCAACAGATTCAGTGCCAACTTTACCCCTCTCTCCCCCTCCAAAGGACCAATCACAATACCAGTAGATTGCCAGGCACCCAGTATTACTGCTGCACAGGTTAAAACAGCACTGTCCAAGGCCAAGAATACAGCTTCTATGGGACCTGACAATATCCCTAATTGTGTTCTGCATGAACTACAGAGTGAACTGGCACCTCACATGTGCACCCTGTTCAATCACGGCCTCACCTCAGGCTTTGTCCTTACTGAATGGCGCACTGCCACAGTCATCCCTCTTTACAAAGGAGGAGCGACTACAGACCCTGGGAACTATCGCCCCATTAGCCTGATAAGTCTGTTATGCAAAGCTATGGAACGCATCATCATCATCATCATCATCATCATCAAGGATATAGGGAATCTCTAAACTCTGGATCCCACACAGTTTGGTTTTGTGAAGGGTAGATCATGCCTGCTCAAGTTGGTTGACTTCTTTGAGTCAGTCACCAGAGCTGTGGATGAAGGCAATGTGGTTCGTACAGCCTGCCATGATCTGGCCAAGGCTTTTGAAACCATTCCCCACTCAGGAATCATAGAAAAACTCACTAAACTTGGCATCAACCCCTATATCACTAGGTAGATTGCAAACTGGTTCACAGATAGAACCCACAATGTGAAATTAGCTGACTCCAAGTCAGACTGCCGACTAGTCATGAGTGGAGTCCTACAGGGTTCGGTCCTGGGTCCTCTCCTGTTTGGTATCTACTTCTCTGAAGTCCAAGCCAACATGAAGGGACTCTGGCTGACAAAGATCACAGACGATTGCAAGTTGGGAGCTATTATTTACTCCCCAAGTGATGCTGACATCCTACAGAATTGCCTCGCTGAGACCAACGACTAGTGTCAGAACCATGACCTTAAGCTCAATGCCAAAAATGGGTCATCATCTCCTTTGGGAAATACCCGGTTCCCATGAATTACCACTTTGATGGTAATCCACTGAACGCAGAAGGTGTTATAAGAGATCTGGGAATACAGGTTGACAGTAACCTCTCTTTTGATCACCACATTGCCACTGTCAGAAAGTCCTTCTATGTGGCACGTCTCATTATGAAGGGTTTTGCATCCAGGAAGAAAGAGGTCATTGTCTCCCTCTACTCTTCCCTCACTAGGCCAGTCATTGAGTACAATGACCCATTTGGCATGTACCTCACTAGACACCTGCAACAACTGGAGAGGCCACAGAAGTACCTCACAGAGAAGATCCTAGGCCATAAACACTTGTCCTATATGTACAGATTCAAAAAACACCAATTATTCTCTATCTCATATCACCTACTTAGAGGCGATCTCTGCTTGATTTACAAATCCATGTCTGACCAAGCTCTGTTATAAATGCTACATCTAAAGAAATCCCAATCCCTCTGCACCACATACTCCAAAGACCTCAACCTCATTACCACAATTAACAGAACATGCTGGAGGGACAGGTTCATAACCCAGAGACTGCCCATGCTATGGAACAGACTTCCCATACATGTCAAGCAGAGAACCTCGCTGACCCTCTTCAAGAGAAATCTTGATGAGTGGATGAGAAACAGAAAATTCACCCCGGGGTTAACTCCAGTGGCTCTACTCAACAGAAGCACTGGGAACTAAGGTCAGATGGCATGATGCCAGGGTAATCCTATGGCTAGGCTTTATAGGCCCCAGGGCCATTAGCCTAGTACACTCCTATGAACCTATGAACCTAAAACACTCAGATACAGTGATGTATGGGTGCAAAACTGGTGTTGAAGTTATTATGAGACTGATTGTTTTTATGTCTGTATGGTAAAATAAGCAGCCGCATAACTTATATAGCATAGTAATGAACTACTAAGATTATACTAGTAAGTTCGGGCATATACTGTACCTTTAATATAATGTGGATGTCACATATGTGGTAAAGTGTAACAAAAGGATAATGTTTCTTTAAGGGAGTTAAATTACTGTGTGAGTCATGTGATTCTGCAGCCACAGTCAGTCTTCAGTATAGCTTCTTCATGAAACAGTTCTTGCCTAATATCTCTTACTTATTCACCTTGGTGATGCCTCCTGCATCCTCTAATTAATATAATCAACTCTGAAGTCAAGACATCTCAGAGAAAGGGGGATTTCTATATTCAGTGACTCCTAGCTTGACTGCATTTTTGACTCCATGATATTTGCAGTGAGAACATCTACTGAAGGTGTAGACTACCCTGGAAGTAGTGGTGTATCATTTGTAAATGAAATGGTTATTTATGTTCAACACACTCACACATACACATGCAACGTATTCCTAATTTCAGACACTGCTGTTTCTATCAGTTTCTCTGATTAAACAATCATATCTAACTCAAAATTATTTCACATATGGTTGCATTCCTTAACATGTTAAAACAATTTTTCTTTCTGCTGTTAACAGCTTTCAAGATCCATGTTTATCCTGTGACAATTGACCCTATTAATTTATTCAAGCAGCTGCAAATAAAATAAAACACTTCATAGAAGTTTTTATTCAGTAGCACATACAATTATTTTGGCTCACCTTTGTACAGCTGATAATAATACTTATTTCAAAGCAATTATTTTGATTCATTAGTTTAAACAGAGTTCACATAAAATAATTCGCACTAAGTCAGGAACTGTAAATAATTGAGAAATTACTTCATCTTGCTTATATACCATTATTCAGCCCAGAAACAATCTCTCTTTTCAGGATGTGATCATTAACTTTCTCCTTGTATGGTTACCATCCCTGTTATATTTGATTCCTTGTACACTTATACAAGCAAAACAATCATTTGTTTATGTACTTTTGTTAACTGAATTAGTTCAAATAGGCCTGTTGTGTATTTTCAGGGAGATCTAAGAAAATATGTGGGGAAACTCTGTACAGGATAGAGGAGAAATTATCCTTCTTTTTTGATAAGTGCCATGGTAGTTTAACATTTTGCTAAGCTACTGCCAACTTAGACATATGTAACCTCAATTTATCATCTCTTCCAAAGGACAGCACCTCAGGAGTACAGCATCCTCTAATGTGGAATTACACTGGGACATGAACCCAAGAACCTGGTGTGGTGATAGAATCCACAGCCTTCTGAAATTTCCAGCAAAAGAAATGAGTGTACAGGCTGCTGAGACACTAAAACTGTTCTGAGACACTGTCCTGAAAAATATTTCTTAAAACACATTGCATATTCATAACTATATACTGAATATTGCAGTATTTGACTATTTGATCATTGGTAAGTTATTTTAATAATTTCCACTGTTGTTTCTAACATAGCAATATTTAACTCTTTGAATTTATATTGTGCACAGATTCACATGTATTGATTATTACATACAGTATTTAGCCATTAAATTGTTCTCTCAATCGTATTACTTTGCAATTATTGCCATGTTATCCAAAATGATACTGCGTGCCCTTCTTGTTTATCTGTGTCCCAAAATCACCTGCATAATTTGTTAATGTGAAATAAATTGGTGGTTATCATTGTCATTATGTGAACACACAAAGGCTATCTGCACTGACAATGAATAAGCTCAGTAAAGGGGAGATTCATAGGAACCATTCATGCTAATGCATAAAAATTAGCATAAGCAAAGGAACAAATGACATGTAAATGAGAAATGATGTAAAATGACGTATGTTAATAAGGCCCTCTCCTGCCTGCTTCCTATTCATAGTCAGAGTTTTGAGCCTTTTCCACTCTGTTGACAGATTCATTACAAAAGGCTGAGTTGCCTAAATTCATGATGATGCTGTCACTTGCTGCTAACCTAGATACTTTCTGGTGAAAGCTGCTTGTCTTGGGTAAGCCAAAACTGCTTGTGCCCAGTGGCACTCACCTTCAAAAAAGGCAGAGATGTAGGCAGAGAATAAATCACTATAATTCTGACTATCAGAAGATACTGTATATGTTCAGAGTGGACAGAGGTATTGTAAGGGTCTTACTGAGTATGTATAGCCCCCACAGCAGCACTGGATAGATGTGTGGACTTCCTGTTCCAGTGGATACAGAATGTAAGTATAGGCCTCACTTTACTTGGCACAGTGACCTTCCAGAGACAGATTGGGAACATAATGAGTATCCTACAGGCTTATGCCTTGAGGGTGCTCTTGCAGTTCTTGGAAGTACTCTTGGAACATGTGGATCAGCCCATCTATTTCCCAGTGTCACCTGGGGTCTGAGCAAATACTATGAGTGCCTGTTTTGGGGTGACACCTTTCACTAAGTGTAATTGCATCCATGTTGCAATTAGGGCTCCATCCAGTCCACAGGGGAGGAGGGAATGATACAATAGCAGGAGGGCTACCATTCCATCACCTGCCAGGTAGTATGTGATACATGGGAGTACATAGGAGTGGATCACCAACGTCTCTCCCCAGCATCCTGGCAGTGCACTTGATTCCCATATCTGGCACAAAAGCATCTTTCTGCATGGTAGGATGCCCAGTGTTCATCTTAATGGCAATTTTTTTTTTAATTTAATAGTCATTCACCATAAAATGCATATCTGAACAGTAAACAACATTTTCTTTGATTTGACCCCCATCTCATAGGTTCATAGGTGTTTACTAGGGTAACAACCACAAGGGCCTTTTTAAGCCTAGCCATGCATCCCAAATCTCTGACAAGTTCTGATACCCTTGATAAGTGTAAGCATGGGCCTAGGAGATGAACCATTTACAGGTTACCTCTGTCAGTTATAGACATAGGTACCAAACCTGGGATGAATTTCTGGTTTTCCATCCAATTGTCCAAATTGCACTTAAATTGGGTTACAGAAGAACTCTGCTTCACATGGATGGGGAGCCTGTTCCATAGACGAAGTAGTCTCTGGGATACATACTTATCTCTCCAGCAGGTCCTATTTATATCACAGGCAAGGTTTAAGTCTTTAGAATGGGTAATTCTGGTACTGTTTGTTTTGTGGATATGCAGGAGGTCCATCAGAGTGGGGTCTGACAGTGCCCTGTATGCCAGGCATAGATCTCCCTTCAAAACCTGTAGGAGACAGAATCCAGGGATAGGGCCTAGAGGAGGTCTGCATAGGATGTATTACTTATGCCTGGCATTCTTTTAGGGAGGAACCTTTGTGGATGTTCCAGTTGTTGGATATGCCTGGTTAGGTACATACCAATGGGGCCGTTGTACTCAATGATAAGTCTGATGAATGCTGAATACAGTGGAACAATGACTTTCTTGGACTTAGATGACATACCTTTGTTTATAAGTTGCACAACATAGAATGATTTCCTCACCACTTTAGACACGTGATAATCAAAGGCTAGATTACTATCTATGTGTGTCCTTAAGTCTCTGACTACTGGGTCAGCTCTAAGGGGTGTGTTGTCAATATGATAGTTGCCAGTCATGGATGGCTTTTCAAGGGATACTATTATGCATTTCTTGGCATTTAGTTTTAGTTCATAGCTCTGACACCAGTTGTTTGTCTGTGTCAGCCCATCCTGGAGAACATTTGTGTCAGTGTGAGATTCAATGACAGCTCCTAATTTGCAATCATCTGCAAATTTAGTCAGCCAGAGACCACTGACATTGGCCTTGACTTCTGAGAGGTAAATGCCAAAAAGGAGCAGTCCAAGGACTAATCCCTGAGGGACTCCACTTGTGACTGGCCTGTTTGCACAGGTGGCCTGACTCCCCAATTCTAACTTCCTGCAGAATAAACCTCCGGTAAACCACCACGGCAAAAAATTCAATACGAAATTGTTGTTATCCAAAGATCCATCCAGTTGTTTTTATTACTAATTTTTTATTACTTATGTTTGTGCATTGACCAAAGATTATTCGATATTGAAGATTAATGTAACGCATTTATTTTTTTGTCATAACCACATAGGGGCAGAGTCTTTGATCTGGAGGATTTATTTCATGGCCACGCATCTTTGAAACGTGAATGGAATTTATGTTTGTTGTAGATGATTGGGCTTTCTATGGCTTATTTGTTACATTGTGGTTATTGTTTTTTGTGTTGAGCAGTCTAATAGGTTAAAAGAAACCTATCACGTAACTATGGTTCTCGAATAGCCAAATGCCTTGAATGTTAAACAGGCATTCTGAGTGGTGCATCAGGCTTTTATGGCCTTCCATGATTGGACATAAGAAATAATTAACATATATCTAGCACCAGATCTTTAGTTACGGAACCATTTTAAATAAATGTAATAGGTTACAAGCAGCTGCTTTGATAAGAACATTGGATATGTCAAAACCAATAAGAAACGTGATTTTATGAACTTGTATGATGCTTATGATTGGTCAGATGCAAATTGTTTGTTGATACTATGATTTTAATTGGCTACTTGTTCTTTTAAAAAATGTAAGCATTAGTCCTAAATTTCACAATCTAAAGAAGGCTAGTTGCCGAAAGTGCTTATCGGATTTGAAAGGACTTATTTTATTGTTTTGTTTCATCTGTTGTTCTACATTAAAACTTTGTTTTTTAACAACAATTTCGTATTGGAATTTTTGCCGTGGTGGTTTACCGGAGGTTTATTCTGCTTCATTCACATTTTTCCATCGATATCCTTTAACAGTATAAGAATAGTTTTTTTTCTTAATTCTAACTTCCTTGGTCCTGTCTGTGAGCCATTTGGCTATCTACTGGGTGACATATGGGTTTGTACCTAACCTCTTGTGTTTGTCAACAATACTCAAGTGGAATATTGTGTCAAATGCTTGGCCAGATCAAGGTAGGCAGTGTGAATGACTCTGCCCTCATCCATTGCTTTGGTGACCTCCTCGAAGAAGTCCACCAGGCTGAGTAGGCCTGATCTGCCCTTGATGAAACCAAACTGGGTTGGGTGTCTCTTTTTCTTTCTTTCAGATGGTGCTGGATATCTACTGGAGCCAAGGGTCATAACACCAGTGAGAAATCCAAGTGGAGCTAATGAAGAAAACTGCAACACAATCCTGTCTGTATTATTATTGAGATTGTTTTTTTTGGCCTCTTGAAGAGTCATTTTAGAAATCTGGTGCAATTCAGTCTGAAACAGGGACTGCTGGCAGGATGTTTACTGCATTCTGCACAATACGCTCATGGCCCATTCTGCTGGTGAAGTGACCCATGCTGTCACTGCAGCTCTCAGTTCCAGTCGTAATATGACTAATGGTGAACAGTCAGCAGCAGTAGAAAGGAAGTATATGCAGCAGGCTGTTGTATGCCATATATCTGAGCAAGTAAAGAGATGGTCTCTAGTCTAGAAATATGGACCATGACATTCAAGTTAGTGTTTCCTTTCTTGTAAAAACATAGAATATAATAGAAGCATGCAGTGATATATGTGGTATATGCCAGAAACATATCTGGCTCAACCAGTGCTCTACTGTGGCAGTGTGGCAGTCCCACAAACTAGTACCCTACACCCTCAGCTTTTCAGGTGAAGAGCATAAAAAAGCCATTCCTTCCACTGGCACGCCAACATAGTTGTCAGATGTATGACACACACCACCACCCCTCCTGCCCTGGACCCCAATCCCCCCCCCACACATTTATTTCATTATTTTATTTTTAAAATGAATTCGTTTGGAACATGTGATGTATCAATTAAGCAATGTTCAAATGTATTTAAGGCTGGTTGTTAGCTTTATTTAGTGTTCTGAAGAAGTCCATTGTGGATGAAAGCGCTTAACCGTGTGTGCATTTTATTTATTGGATTAAATCTTGTGCTTTTATATCTTCATATCGTGCTGGTGCATTTTTTCGCTGTGAGACAGGAGGCTGTGCTGCATATACATTTTTCTTTTGTGGACTGTTCTCATTTTGGTCTTTCTTTATTCAGTATGAAATCAGGTAGTGGTCATGACTGACTCTCAGACATCTGTTAGATGGTCATATTTGGGAATAATGTCACATTTTGACTAGAAACGGAGCTAAAACTCAGACTATTGGGATTTGCAGTACATGTGAATCACACTCTGGGAAAATATAACAGTTCCTCTGTAGTTATTTTGTAATCATTTTAGCTGTATGAGAAGAGTACAGTCCAGTTTGTTTAGCCATTTTCTTTTCATGCAAAGTAGTAGACTGAGTCAAGTCTTAACATTGTAGAACCTTAGTTTATTGTGTAGGACAACATCTGCTTTCTGTTGTTTTGGATGCTCTCTGTTTGCATGCTGAATGTGAGCACTATCTTTCAGATTCTCAGCACTGGTAATAACGCAGCTCATCTGTCACAGCACAACTTTTGTTTTTGTTGAATAGCTCGTCAAATTGCTTGGAGTACAACTGAAGAGTCTGTCAGGTTTTGTTGTCCTTTTTCTACCCAACAATTAAGAATGTGAAAGTTCTGTGCACTGAAGTGGCATATTTATGAACTCAGGAAGTGTAAGGCATCAGTACTGCTACTCTTTTAGCTTAGAATCGCTCTAACGGCCACCGTGGCTATTTTATTCAGGGCATCTTGGTGAAGGTTAATGTCCTTGGATTCTCACCCACTGTTGTGAAACAAACCCTTGGCATACAAATTACATTCTCTTGTCATATGGGGATACTATGCCAAGAAAAACATACATTAACTGAGTCATGACAGTTTAAAATGGAGGTTGTTTGAGTTTGATAACCTCAGGATAATTGGAATAGTAGTTAACACAAATAAGATACTTAAATTATATTAAAACCAAAGTAGATTTAAAGAAACATTTTCTACATTGGTGATTTGGAATCTCATGAGTATTTATGACATTTTTTAGAGACACTTTTGTGATACTTCACACAGATAACATTTTTGCCATTAGTTTAACCTCTCTGGATATATCTGGCCAGCAAAGACATCATATGACTCCTTTTTTGAACTGGCAGTTATTAACTGTGCTTTACACTTTTTTCTAATGTAAGTTTGCATAGTTGAGCTGGTACACAAAATAACCAAGCAAATGTCCTCAGCAATGAAAAAAAAACCAAACATGCAACAAATCCAAAGAAAAACACATGGATCTGAGTTAGCAGGTGAGTTACTTGATTAAGTATAACAGTTTATTTATTTTACATTTGTTAACCGGGAAAATCCGACTTGGAACAAAGCCAATTTTCAGCGGAGGCCCGGGGAGAAAAGCTCCAGATGCACGTCTTCGTGATGTGGGAGGAAACCGGAGCACCCTGATGAAACCCACACAAATGGAGGGAGGACATGCAGACTCCACACAGAAGGCACCCCAGCCAAGAATTGAACCAGAGAACCTCTTGCAACAACACTACCACTACACCACTGTGCCATCCAGTTCAGTGCTTTCATCTTGTAACAGCAGACTTCATGAAGTAAAATGGGCTGTCAGTAATGATATGATAGTCATCTATGGTATCTAACTTAAATGTAATACATTTAGCTTCTACACAGTTTTTTTAGCTTATGGTTTTCTTTTTATATTGTTGTACTTGTGTTTTTGAGCTCAGTGTAGAAATTTACCAAAAGTCTCAACATACAAGTATATGCAGTCATAAAAAGATTATTTCTTGAGATAAAATGTTAGTTTGTGTACTTGTTAAATTTGGTATGCATCAACACTTACTTTACTGGATTTAATTACTGGCAAAGCAGGTTTGTGACCTTTTTTTACTTGCATACTTGTGAAAAAATAGTTAAGCAAGCAATAATGACCAACAGACTGTGTGTTAATGTGTAATTGATGCCTACCCAGGGGTGTTATGAGGCTCAACATCACAGGCAGAGAGCCTCTACACCCCTGGAAGGGCATTAATTACACATTAACACATACCCTGGAGGGCATTATTGTGCTTAGAGAATGGGCTTTCTGTAAATGTGTTGTGTTTTACTTATTTATTTTTTGTGTTGTATTATTTTTTACATATTTTTGATGTAAAATAGTTTATCTGCCTAATGTTTCAAACTTGCTCTAGTATATATGTTAATGGTGTTGGATGAAGCATTTTACATCCAAAATATAACACTTTAAAAAAAATCCAGGTATTTACTTTATTTTTTTGGTCCCTTACTCCTAAAAGATTTGGTTTATTGCCAGTCATTGGAGACAGAAGTTAAGAAATAATGACATGTATTTGAGTTTCAGAGTTTTATTTCCTTCAGAAAATTCATGCTAACACAAATCCTTTTATTTAAGCAGATTTGTAATTTTATGAGAGCAATAATTAACATCTGTTCTTATTTTTTAGCCTTTGTTCCCCCATTTTATTTTAGGCTTTATCCAGATTTCTTCAGATGGAGGGTCCAGAGGTATGCAAACCTCTTTGCTGCTGCCCATGGTAGATCTCACTCAGTCTCTCTCACTCAAACACACACACACACACACACACACACACACACACACACACACACACACACACACACACACACACACACACACACACACACACACCTTTGCTTCAGAAAATGCATGCTATTTTAAGCCTTTGTCCTGTTTATTTTAGGCTTATCCAAATATCTTGATCAAAGAGCATACCTCTCAACTGTACATATTTTTGCAGAATTCCCAGATTTTTGCCTCATATTTTTGGTCTCTTCCTCATAAAGAATGTTTTTTGGCAAACCAAATCTAAAGATTAAAGTCATTAAATAATGACATGCATTTGAGTTTCAGATTTCATATCCTTTATAGGTTCATAGGTTCATAGGTTTATACTAGGCTATCTGCCCTAAGGCATTTATAAGCCTAGCCCAAATTTTTGTGGCTTACGCCACCCCTTATATGAAAAAATACTGTGCCCATTAGTTTGTTGTGCCTCTGTCCAGCAGTGACACAGAGATGATTCCCGGGGTAAACCTACGATCTCCCATCCACAGGTCTAGATTTCTCTTGAACAGAGTCAGCGAGGTGCTCTGCCTCACATGGACCGGGATTTTATTCCACAGCATAGGGAGTCTCTGAGTGATAAATCTATCCCTCCAGCACGCCCTATTTATATCCGTGCTAAGGTTTAAGTCGCTTGCTCTAGTGGTTTTGGTGGATTTGGATTTTTGAGGTGGAGCATGTCCATTAATTCCGGGTTGGACATGGCCTTGTATGTCAGGCACATGTCACCTCTGAGCAGACGGTATGCGACTGAATAGAGCTGGAGTTTCTTCAATCTGGCAGCATATGACAGATTTTGGAGTCCCTTTATCCTTTTGGTGAGGAACTTTTGGGGTCTCTCCAATTGCTGCAGATGTCGGGTGAGATACATCCCGAATGGGGCATTGTACTCGATCATTGGTCTGATAAGTGAAGAGTACAGGGGAACAATGACCTCACTAGATCTGGATGTGAATCCCTTCATGATCAGGTGGGCAATGTAGAAGGTCTTTCTAACCACTTTAGCAACGTGAGTGTCAAAAGAAAGGCCACTGTCAACCTGGGTCCCCAGGTCCCTGATAACCTCTTCTGTGCTTAGTGGATTGCCACCTATATGGTAGCTTGGGGTTACCTTGTTTTTCCCGAAGGGTATGACTATACATTTTTGGCGTTTAACTTCAGGCCATGGCTCTGGCACCAGCTATCTGTTTCCGTGAGTCCCTTCTGAAGGATATCCGTGTCCGATGCACTTTCCACTATGGCGCCCAGTTTGCAGTCGCCTGCAAACTTTGTCAGCCAAAGTCCTCCCATGTTGGCCTGTACTTCTGAGAAGTAGATGCCAAACAATAGGGGCCAAGGACCGAGCCCTGTGGGACACCACTTGTGACCGGCTTGGAGTCTGACACAGTGCCAGCAACTCTAACCCTGTGGGTTCTGTCCTTAAGCCAGTTTGCAACCCATCTTGTGACATATGGGTTTACATTTAAGCTGGTAAGTTTTTCTACAATACCCGAGTGGGGTATTGTGTCGAAAGCCTTTGCAAGGTCAAGGTAGGCTGTATGGACTGCCTTTCCTCATCAATGGCCTTGGTGACTGTTTCAAGAAGTCGACCAAGTTCAAAAGGCATGATCTTCCCTTGACAAAGCCAAACTGGGTTGGGTCCAATGTCTGCAAGTCCCCTATATCTTTGTTTATGAGCTCCATTATGATCCTCTCCATAGCTTTGCAGACTAGACTTGTTAAGCTTATGGGGCGGTAATTACCAGGGTCCGTAGAGCCGCCGCCTTTGTGGAGTGGGACCACAGTTGCCATACGCCACTCCTTGGGCACGTATCCTGTGGTAAGGCTGAGATTAAACAGCTGCCTTATGTGCGGGTTTAATTCCTCATTTAGCTCGTGTAGCACACAGCCGGGGACACCATCCGGTCCCATTGATGCTGTGTTTTTAGCTTTAGAGAGAGCAGCTTTCACCTGCGCATTTGAGATGTCTGGGAGGCTACACTCGGCTGGGATAGTTATCTCTCCTTTAGGGGGGTGGGGTGAAGTTTGCACTGAACCTGTCTGCCAGTATGTTGGCAATGTCTGTGGGTTCAGTGATTTTTGTATCATTTTGGACTAATTCTGAGCATATCTGGGAGTTTCCACCCAGGTTCCTAACATAGCTGAAAAAGGCCTTATGATTGTCCTTTGAATCCATGGCAATTTTTCTCTCAAAATTGGCCTTAGTTGATTTTATGAGTGCTCGTATTTTTTACTAATAATGATCAGGGTGACTTCCCTTTTATGGATTTTGTTCTATCATGTAATAGCTTTCTCCTCTTATTGTAAAGTTTGTTAATGGCTGGGGTCCACCAGACTGGACGCTTGCCCTTTGTGGAAAGAGTCTTGGTTTTATTTGGGATTGCCTGATCCATGCAGTCCTGGAGGTGTTCATAGAAGGCATTTGTAAGGGCTTCCGCAGCTTGGGTTGTGGTTTCCTCTGGCTCAGGGGCCTTGAAGGATACCACACCAGTCTTGAGTAGTGTGAAGTTTGCTTTAGAGAAGTTCTTCACTATGGTCTTTTTGTTTGGGGTGGGGGCGGGATGTGGATTTCCAGTGAGATTAGTTTATGATCAGATCTCACCAATGAGGGATATACTTCCGTGTGGAGCATTTTGTCCCCATGTTTGTGACAATGAGATCTAGTATATTTTCTCCTCTCATGGGAACAGTGACTAGCTGTTCCATGGCATTTGAATTTATGAACTCCAGGAACCGTTGGGCTAGAAAGTTAGGGCTTGAGTAATGTTCCCAGTCTATATTCGGGTAGTTGAAGTCACCCAATATGATGGTGTTTGGAGATACATTTATACCCTCCAGTGTCTTCAGGAAGGCTGTGTGGGGTTCCTGAGTTTGAGAGGGTGGCCTGTAGCATGCTACAATTTGTAGAGCAGTTTTGCCTATGGTTAGTTGCACCTGGATGGTTTCAAGCTTGTGCGTTGCCACCAACCTGGAGGTGTGGGTATCCTTTATGAATATGGATACACCCTCCTTTTGTGGTGTGGTCCGGGTTTTGGGGCCGGAACGCATGATATGAGGTAAAACCTAATAGTGCCGGGTGCTCTCAGGAGCCTTGAACCAGGTTTCAGTTACAGCACAGACATCGATGTTCTCCATACTGAGAAGGGCCTCGAGTGCGTGCATTTTGAGATTTAGACTTCTGGCATTGAGCAGCATTACCCTCAGTTTCTTCCCATTTTGTTTTCTAGGGTGGTAGGTTTAGAATTTGAGCCTTGCCTAAAAAGGCACTATGGGGTGGCAAGAGCCTTAGCCAATATCCGGAATCCCAGGGTGACAGGTGCAAGCCGTCCCTTGCAAAGCAGCGTGGCTTGTCAAGCATGTCATCCCAGGCAGACAGACACTGGATCCCCTTTGAATGACACCAGACATTAAGCCAATTGTTAAAGCTGATCATCTTGTCTCTATATTGTGGCATCATTCTTGGTGAAGGAAGGATACTGCTCAGGGTTAGGGTCATGCCTGCCTGGGCTACATAATCAGAGAGCTCCTCTATGTCTCTTTTCATGTAGTCCAGGGAGGTACGTCTCAGGTCGTTCACACCAGCATGGACAATGACTGTGTCATATTTGTACTTGCCGTGGAGTGACCCGAGTGCTTGTGTTATGTGGCGGATTCTAGCGCCCGATAGGCAGCTTACTGTGACCCTCTCCTTGTTCAGCCTGGTGAGTGGGACGTCAGTGTGTCTGACTATGGAGTCACCTATGACAAGTATGTTTGGTGTTGTATTTGGCCTTAAGGGCTGTGACTGCTTTGCACACTGCTTTTGTGGTTTATGTGTTGCTTGTGGGGTGTCTTGAAGTAGCAGTTGTTTGGGTGTCTGCTTTGGAGACCTCTGCTGTTTAGGTAAATTTTACTCAGAGCCTCGAGTATGTCTTTGTGTGTTTATGTGTTTGATTCAGTGGAGTGGTAGCATTATGTGAGGCTGGTTTTGTGGTGTGTGTAGTTGCCTTCTCCTCCTGTCTGGTCTTGCCAGTCCTGAGTTGAGAGAGCTCAGCCTCCAGTTTGGCTAAATAGCTGCATCTCGCAAGTATTTGTGTTATGTGGGAGGAGGAGAGGGTTGTCTGTGTACATGAGGCAGTTATAACATTGCCTCAAGTTTCCCAGATTCACCAGCTGGACCGGAGAGGAGATTGACAACTGACCTTTGGACATGCTAGAATAATATTGGGAAATCCTTAATTGAAAACAAGGGCCAGTGGGGAGTGAGGGTGTAGTGCTTTTAATTTTTAGTGCTGACTTATATAATTGCTTTAGTGAGCAAGTGCCAGGTAACTTGAGTGCAATGTGTTACAAGTAACTAAATGCAAAACAACAAACAGTAACTTTCTTTCAAGTGAAACAAGGAAATAAGTACAGTAAGCAATGCAGATATCACTAGTGATCCACAGAAGCGCTGAGAAGTTGTATTAGGTGGAATTAGCTTCCAGGGAAATAACAAGCAAACAAACAGCAAGCATATAAACAAAGCTAGATTCAGCAGGCCTGGATCTAGTCTATGCTAGAGCAAACAAGGTGTACCAATTTCAGTAAGATACAGTTCAAATATTCAGGCACTATAAACCCTTAACCAGAAATTCCCAGCTCAGAAGGGCAGAGTCCAGCCTCTTCTCCCACAAGAGTGCAGACCACAAACCTTCTTAATGTAAAATAACTGGCCTGAAGCCCAAGTGCCTAAACCAGAACTAATACACTTGGACACTGGGCTCTCAATCAGCAGTTCCCAACTTAGAAGGATGAAAGCTACCTGTCCTGCCACCACAGTGCTTGCCACAAACCTTCCTAATGTAAAACAACTGGTCTGAAGCCCAAGTGCTTAATCCAAAAGACTTGAATGATAGCTACACTTTAATCAAGTTACAACCAAGCAGTAATAAATACCATTGAATATTTTAGAGAATGTCTAGATTAGTGCTCAAGTTACACAAACAAAGCTAGATCCAGCAGGCCCGAATCCAGTCTATGCCACAGCAAACAAGGCGCACCAACTTCAGTAAGAAACAGTTCAGATATGCATGCACTATAAGCCTTTAACCAGAAATTCCCAGCTCAGAATGGCAGAGTCCAGCCTCTCCTCCCACAAGAGTGCAGACCATGAACCCTCTTAATGTAAAATAACTGGCTTGAAAGCCCAAGTGCTTAAACCAGAATTAATACACTTTTAGAATAACAGACACTGAGCCCTCAATCAGCAGTTCTCAACCTAGAAGGATGTAAGCTACCTGTTCTGCCACAACAGTGCAGACCACAAACCCTCTCAGTGCAAAACAACTAACTGGTCCGAAGCCCAAGTGTTTAAACCAAAAGGCTTAGAATGAGTTGCACCAAGCAGTAATAAATACAATTGAGTATTTTAAGATGATGCAAAAGTAAAAAGAAGTAGGTAGAAACACAAGTACAGTAAAAGCAGATGAAATTTTTTTTTTTTTTTTTTTTTTTTCTGAACAAGTGCTGAGATCAAAGAAACAGATTTGAGTGCTGAAACTAGAAAACTGGCTAGTTATAAGAAAAAAAAAACAAGCTAGAAGGCTTCCCTCAAACACAGAAGGGCTTGGGGGCTCAGAAGCCTACAAATAGTCTGTACCACTTAACAAGAAAGGCAGGAAATAAGCTTAATTTTTTTTTTCCCCAGATGCTCTCTTTGTACACAGTAGGAGTGCCTGAAATCAGAATATGATCTCACTGCACTCAGTTGAGTGAGCAAATGAGATGGGCCCAGAGGCAGGCTGAGGGGCGGGCAGTTTCAATGCCACTAAGATTTTTAAAAAGAAAGTGCAGATAAAGGTACTTAAATTCTCTTATACGTCCAGTTGAATATAACCAAGTTCTAGCTGGCCAAGCTGAGGTTTTAAAGCAGGAATTATTTCACATGCACCAGTTTAAATATGCAAGGACAGGAAATCAAAGAATGTGGCTACCCCCACACCTGTAATTACTAGCAAATAACAAAATTCAGCCAACACTAGCTTCAGTTCAAGTTACTGAAGAGCAGAATAACTTCAGTTAAAAATTCCTTCAACACTCCTTCATACACAGTTTAAATCAAATATTTAAAAAAAAAGAAAGTGCAGATAAAGGTACTTAAATTCTCTTATACGTCCAGTTGAATATAACCAAGTTCTAGCTGGCCAAGCTGAGGTTTTAAAGCAGGAATTATTTCACATGCACCAGTTTAAATATGCAAGGACAGGAAATCAAAGAATGTGGCTACCCCACACCTGTAATTACTAGCAAATAACAAAATTCAGCCAACACTAGCTTCAGTTCAAGTTACTGAAGAGCAGAATAACTTCAGTTAAAAATTCCTTCAACACTCCTTCATACACAGTTTAAATCAAATTTTTAAAAAGAAAGTGCAGATAAAGGTACTTAAATTCTCTTATACGTCCAGTTGAATATAACCAAGTTCTAGCTGGCCAAACTGAGGTTTTAAAGCAGGAATTATTTCACATGCACCAGTTTAAATATGCAAGGACAGGAAATCAAAGAATGTGGCTACCCCCACACCTGTAATTACTAGCAAATAACAAAATTCAGCCAACACTAGCTTCAGTTCAAGTTGCTGAAGAGCAGAATAACTTCAGTTAAAAATTCCTTCAACACTCCTTCATACACAGTTTAAATCAAATTTTTAAAAAGAAAGTGCAGATAAAGGTACTTAAATTCTCTTATACGTCCAGTTGAATATAACCAAGTTCTAGCTGGCCAAGCTGAGGTTTTAAAGCAGGAATTATTTCACATGCACCAGTTTAAATATGCAAGGACAGGAAATCAAAGAATGTGGCTACCCCCACACCTGTAATTACTAGCAAATAACAAAATTCAGCCAACACTAGCTTCAGTTCAAGTTACTGAAGAGCAGAATAACTTCAGTTAAAAATTCCTTCAACACTCCTTCATACACAGTTTAAATCAAATTTTTAAAAAGAAAGTGCAGATAAAGGTACTTAAATTCTCTTATACATCCAGTTGAATATAACCAAGTTCTAGCTGGCCAAGCTGAGGTTTTAAAGCAGGAATTATTTCACATGCACCAGTTTAAATATGCAAGGACAGGAAATCAAAGAATGTGGCTACCCCACACCTGTAATTACTAGCAAATAACAAAATTCAGCCAACACTAGCTTCAGTTCAAGTTACTGAAGAGCAGAATAACTTCAGTTAAAAATTCCTTCAACACTCCTTCATACACAGTTTAAATCAAATTTTTAAAAAGAAAGTGCAGATAAAGGTACTTAAATTCTCTTATACGTCCAGTTTAATATAACCAAGTTCTAGCTGGCCAAGCTGAGGTTTTAAAGCAGGAATAATTTCACATGCACCAGTTTAAATATGCACGGACAGGAAATCAAAGAATGTGGCTACCCCCACACCTGTAATTACTAGCAAATAACAAAATTCAGCCAACACTAGCTTCAGTTCAAGTTACTGAAGAGCAGAATAACTTCAGTTAAAAATTCCTTCAACACTCCTTCATACACAGTTTAAATCAAATTTTTAAAATAAAGTGCAGATAAAGGTACTTAAATTCTCTTATACGTCCAGTTGAATATAACCAAGTTCTAGCTGGCCAAGCTGAGGTTTTAAAGCAGGAATTATTTCACATGCACCAGTTTAAATATGCAAGGACAGGAAATCAAAGAATGTGGCTACCCCCACACCTGTAATTACTAGCAAATAACAAAATTCATTCAGCCAACACTAGCTTCAGTTCAAGTTACTGAAGAGCAGAATAACTTCAGTTAAAAATTCCTTCAACACTCCTTCATACACTGTTTAAATCAAATTTTTAAAAAGAAAGTGCAGATAAAGGTACTTAAATTCTCTTATACGTCCAGTTTAATATAACCAAGTTCTAGCTGGCCAAGCTGAGGTTTTAAAGCAGGAATTATTTCACATGCACCAGTTTAAATATGCACGGACAGGAAATCAAAGATTGTGGCTACCCCCACACCTGTAATTACTAGCAAATAACAAAATTCAGCCAACACTAGCTTCAGTTCAAGTTACTGAAGAGCAGAATAACTTCAGTTAAAAATTCCTTCAACACTCCTTCATACACAGTTTAAATCAAATTTTTAAAAAGAAAGTGCAGATAAAGGTACTTAAATTCTCTTATACGTCCAGTTGAATATAACCAAGTTCTAGCTGGCCAAGCTGAGGTTTTAAAGCAGGAATTATTTCACATGCACCAGTTTAAATATGCAAGGACAGGAAATCAAAGAATGTGGCTACCCCCACACCTGTAATTACTAGCAAATAACAAAATTCAGCCAACACTAGCTTCAGTTCAAGTTACTGAAGAGCAGAATAACTTCAGTTAAAAATTCCTTCAACACTCCTTCATACACAGTTTAAATCAAATTTTTAAAAAGAAAGTGCAGATAAAGGTACTTAAATTCTCTTATACGTCCAGTTGAATATAACCAAGTTCTAGCTGGCCAAGCTGAGGTTTTAAAGCAGGAATTATTTCACATGCACCAGTTTAAATATGCAAGGACAGGAAATCAAAGAATGTGGCTACCCCACACCTGTAATTACTAGCAAATAACAAAATTCAGCCAACACTAGCTTCAGTTCAAGTTACTGAAGAGCAGAATAACTTCAGTTAAAAATTCCTTCAACACTCCTTCATACACAGTTTAAATCAAATTTTTAAAAAGAAAGTGCAGATAAAGGTACTTAAATTCTCTTATACATCCAGTTGAATATAACCAAGTTCTAGCTGGCCAAGCTGAGGTTTTAAAGCAGGAATTATTTCACATGCACCAGTTTAAATATGCAAGGACAGGAAATCAAAGAATGTGGCTACCCCCACACCTGTAATTACTAGCAAATAACAAAATTCAGCCAACACTAGCTTCAGTTCAAGTTACTGAAGAGCAGAATAACTTCAGTTAAAAATTCCTTCAACACTCCTTCATACACAGTTTAAATCAAAATTTTAAAAAGAAAGTGCAGATAAAGGTACTTAAATTCTCTTATACGTCCAGTTGAATATAACCAAGTTCTAGCTGGCCAAGCTGAGGTTTTAAAGCAGGAATTATTTCACATGCACCAGTTTAAATATGCAAGGACAGGAAATCAAAGAATGTGGCTACCCCCACACCTGTAATTACTAGCAAATAACAAAATTCAGCCAACACTAGCTTCAGTTCAAGTTACTGAAGAGCAGAATAACTTCAGTTAAAAATTCCTTCAACACTCCTTCATACACAGTTTAAATCAAATTTTTAAAAAGAAAGTGCAGATAAAGGTACTTAAATTCTCTTATACGTCCAGTTGAATATAACCAAGTTGTAGCTGGCCAAGCTGAGGTTTTAAAGCAGGAATTATTTCACATGCACCAGTTTAAATATGCAAGGACAGGAAATCAAAGAATGTGGCTACCCCCACACCTGTAATTACTAGCAAATAACAAAATTCAGCCAACACTAGCTTCAGTTCAAGTTACTGAAGAGCAGAATAACTTCAGTTAAAAATTCCTTCAACACTCCTTCATACACAGTTTAAATCAAATTTTTAAAAAGAAAGTGCAGATAAAGGTACTTAAATTCTCTTATACGTCCAGTTGAATATAACCAAGTTCTAGCTGGCCAAGCTGAGGTTTTAAAGCAGGAATTATTTCACATGCACCAGTTTAAATATGCAAGGACAGGAAATCAAAGAATGTGGCTACCCCCACACCTGTAATTACTAGCAAATAACAAAATTCAGCCAACACTAGCTTCAGTTCAAGTTACTGAAGAGCAGAATAACTTCAGTTAAAAATTCCTTCAACACTCCTTCATACACAGTTTAAATCAAATTTTTAAAAAGAAAGTGCAGATAAAGGTACTTAAATTCTCTTATACGTCCAGTTGAATATAACCAAGTTCTAGCTGGCCAAGCTGAGGTTTTAAAGCCGGTATTTAGAAAATGCATGCTAACACAAATCCTGTTATACTAGCAATTTTCTAAGTTTATAAGAGCAATATTTAAAATGTGTCCCTATTTCTTAGCATTTGCCCCCATTATGTTGGGCTTTGTCCAGATTTCTTGTTCTAATAGGTTGAGAACTGTCTGAGGTCAAGATGTACGCAAAACACAAAACTGCTGCTGCTGCCAGGGGCTCTCTAGATTGCTTTCACACTTTACTCTGTCTCTCATACACACACACATACACACACACACACACACACACACACACACACACACACACACACACACACACACACACACACACACACACACACACACAGAGTCTCTTCTGCTTTCATACATGCATTCACTCACACATGCGACAGAAACATAAACACACATGCACACACTTTTTTCTACTTCCCTCACTTAATTTCTCTCACTTACTCTCATACATACATGCACTCTCTCACACACTCTTTATTTTAAATGTTTTATCTTTTTTTATTTTACACTCGCTAAACAGCAAAAGCTCTGTTTTGCGAATGTAAAATAACGGCTCGCTCACTCTCACTTTCACTGACATGCATGCATGCATGCACACACAGACATAAACACACACACAGAACTTTTTTTAATTGTCTTTTTTTTTCCACATTTTACACTCACTAAACAGGTTCACCATGGTGGTGAAGTGGTTTCTTTCCCGGGGTTCGTTTTCATTGTTCTGGGAGTGTGATATAATGAAGATTCAACAAAGTCAGTTTGATGAAGTCGGATTCGATAATGTGAGTATTCAATGTTGTGAAGGGATCCATTAAACTTATATGTCTGTAATTTCTGATGTCCTGTGTATTGCCTTTTTTATATACAGAAGTGATATTGGATGACATCCATGTTATTGTCACAGAACCTATTTTTAATCGATTTTTAAAAACACTAAGAGGTTCAGGACTTAATTCAGTACTTAAACGTAATCAGAAGTGATGGTGGAATATTATCTGGGACTGGTCCAGCTCAGTAGTTTGCTCTTTTATTCTTTAAGGAGTTTAAGGCTATCTCAGATGAAATATGTGGGCACTCAAAACTATCTAATTTTTATTAATTTGGACAAGATGTGACATGAATCACTTAATCTGTTGGGCAAAAAGTACCTGTTAAATTTGCTGGTAGTGGTTATGAGATCCTTAGTTAGGGTTCTAGCACTACATTATGATATAACTGGCCTAAATGAATGGGCTACAGAACTGACATATTTATAATACAGGATTTTTTTTTTTGTGGTTGACATCCTTAGATAGCATTGCTTCTTATTTTAGCTTGTTTTCTTTTCTTTTCTTTTCTTTTCTTTCTTTCTTTATTTATTTTTTATCAGTAGCTGAAGGTCCTTGCACAATCTGTTTAGTTTAGCTTTGACTACGAGTTGGGTTCTTTCTGTACATGTGAAAAGTTCATCCTTTTTTCTTTTTATATAGTGCACACATCCTTGGCCAAATTCAATAAAGCTTACAAGGTCCATTTACTCCGTGTTCTAAGAGCCGTGCAGAGCCGTGCAAATAAGGTAAATACAGTGACATGCAAATTAAAGCATAAGCAGCTGAATTGTATGCTAATCAAAAAATCCAAGATGGAGGAGATATTAAACAAGCTATAAAGCAACTGTGCAGACTAGGTGCTGGCTTTCCCTGTGAATTCCAAAACCTATTGGAATACAGCCATAGAAAGGAGTCTACACAGAAAGAATGTTAGGGGCTGCAGTTGCTTTAATTCATGTGTATGTGCAACAGGCTGAAGTCTATGCTGCTGCTGCTGCTAACAGATCAAGGCCAAGAAGAAGAATTTTAATACCCCAGTTAACTTATCACAATCTATATGATGTGGAAATTGTAGAGTGCTACAGGGTGGATAGAGACACACTACAGGAACTCTGCAACTTCTGTCATCCTCAGCTCAGAACTAGGGCAAACCAAGGAGAACCCATTCCAGTGGAGACAAAGGTATGTGTAGCACTTAGAATTTTAGTTACATGTACCTTTCAGAGACAAACAGGGGACATACTGGGGGTGTCACAGGCATCAGCATACATGATCCTCCATTAATTCCTGAATGCTATGCTCCAACATGCTCGTGACCACATATATTTTCCTCATACACCTAAGGTTAGGACCAGAAATATGCAGGAGTTTTACCCTGTAGCACACTACCCTGAAGTACTGGGTGCCATAGATTGCACACATGTAGAAATTAAGGCACCACCCGGAGAACAGGGAAAGCTCTACATAAATAGAAAGGGCTTCAGCTCTATTAGCTGCTAAGTCGTGTGTAATGCCAAGGGAATCATCTTGAATGTGTGTGTTGGCAACCTATTCAGTTACCACGGCTCACATATCTGGCACACCTTCCAACTGTATCAGATATTCACTAGGGGGGGATACCCCACAGGGTCATTTACTTGGGGATGCAGGTTATACACTGGAACAGTGGTTGATGACAGTCATCAGAAACACACACACTCCTGCTGAAGAACATCATAATAAGGCACACACTCAAACCAGAAACATCATAGAGATGCATTTGGGCTGTTGAAGTTGCAGTTCCCGTGCCTAGATACGTCTGGTGGAGTCTTGCAGTACAATCCACATATATGTACTGAAATATTTACAGTATGTACCATGCTACAGAACAACAGCCTGAGAAAACAACTTCAGCAGGATCAACAAGGAGAAGGGGCACACATCTCACCACCAATGGCAAGGTCACCACAGCCAAACACAGATGAGATGTCAGAGGGAGAACCAGCAGCTGCTGTGGATGTAGACAGACATAAACATGCTCAATATGTCCTCATATTGGCTAAGAGAAAACACATAGCACACTCACTCGCCACCTAAGGGGATAAAATCTTCCTCCTATGCACATGCATATAGTAAGATTGATGCCAAGCAACACTCACAACCTTTACCTACCCATGTATTGGCTGTATACTGCTAGCATCAGAAAGGGTCAGCCCTGAAATCAAACTGTTGCAACTGCTGGATTTACAAGGTGAGTTTGAACCTGGAGTGTATTGTGTAATAATATGAATGAATGGCATATCCTTGCACATTGTTATTTGGTAGTGTAAGCAAGTAAAAGGTGGGTGATTTGTACAGAAATGACCTTAACATGTGAAAACAGAGACTTATTTGACTTATATCTGCCCATTATTAAATAGTAGGCTTCAGGCAGCAAAGATTCACACAGTCATACCTCTCAAAAGTAGTGATGGTCAACACATACCCTCAGTTTAGCGTCATACGTTTGTACTGGAAAATCATTAAAAAGAGAAGTTAAAAAGTTGTGATACACATTTCAGTTTCAGACTTCACAACCCTCACAAGATCATTAACAATACTGATGGAAAAAATGTTTGATGCTATCAACTGTCTAATCTAAGACTTATATGTCAAAGGTGCAATTACCAATTCAACATCACAAATGCAGATATACTAAGCACTAAGTCAGCTATGCAGCCTGAGCATTGGACAAAAAGCTTATGTATCCCTGAATTCAAAAGATGGAAAACAGGGATATGGCATAGATATCATCACCTGCACAGGGTGTTGTGTGGCAGGGCAGGAAGGTGAGTGTGTGTGAGTAAGAACTAGAAGCAGGCAGACATTTGGATAAAGTAACAAATGGCCAGTGAGAAAAAAATAAGTTTTAAGTTTCACAGCTGAACCATGTAACTGTTGTGTGTGTATCTATATGGGTCCTCCAGGTGAAATTAGTGTGTGAGTGTCTGCATGTACACACCCAAGTCCTGTGCTAGCTACACGTCTTAGTATGTTGGACAGGTGTGAGCTGTGCATGATAGAGGTGGCAGTTTATTGTTGTTGTATCTGACCATGAAAACTGGCTCTGCCAGAAGTTGCACTGGCACATCCATGTCCATAGTCAGATGCACTTCTGCTACATGAATTTGACTGGTGTCTGCTGGATGAGCTCCCCTCACAAAGATGCGCAGGACCACAACCCCATGACCTGCCACTTCTGGGTGTGGACAGCTCAACCACTGATGGAGCAGTGGAAGTATTGCCACTATGGGAGCATGATCTGACACAGCCACATTGGTTACCAGCAGGTGATGTGGGTGATGTACACCTACGAGGATGCTGTCCCCCTCCCAGCAGGCATTCCATCATAGACACTACCCATTTTAACATGTTATTCATTCAATCCATTGAATTGGAAGCACAGTGGACGTAGTCATGCATGTCAGTCTGTGCCACATCTACAAACCTAAGCATTTCTCTGGAGGACCTATGGAAACATGCCTTTGCCTCCATGACAACCCCAAACATACATTGAATGGCATGGGAACAGACACCTGGATCAAGTGGAGGATGGACAGCAGGCCTCCTTTGAGCACCCCTAACAACCCTTCTGTGTGGCAGCTTGCCCACACTTTGGCTATGGCCAGAGTCAACAGGCACTGAAGCCACAATAACCACACTTCCCTGATCGATTGTCTCACCCTCCACCTCTCCAATATCTTAGGGCTCACTGGGAAGGGTAAGCATAGGCCTACTGGCTGTGTCTGATGGAATTACATGGGATGGCTGTATGTCAACCTAAGTGTCAGATTCAACCTCTGCACCCCCCGACTGTTCCTCTGTTTGGTCACCATCATCATCCGAGTCTGCTGATATTCCGACATCAGGTGGTAGAAGTCCCACACTTCCACTGTTAGGATCACCAGTGATAATAAGCAACAAACAAAATTAATACATACACTGTATAGTCCAATATATTTTAACAAACTAACAGTGGTGCCACTATTACAGACACTACAGCAATACACACAACAGTCCTGACACCAACATCACACACTAAATATATTTTGAACTGTTCATCAGTACTGACATAAAAATGTTTGGCTTATCATATGCAGATGATAGTATGCTCCCTATGCTGGATTGTCCTGGAAGAAGTTAAGCAAAAGGTAAGGACAACATGATCACAATTAACAGTAACACAGAGGATGAAATGTTTTGCCCTTTATATGTTCACTAACTATACTCTCAGCAAGAACCCAAATTCCATGTGCAATCAATCAGAATGTGTAGTTAACTGTAGCAATCTTCAGTCCCCTCAAACAAATTTGTTGTTAAACAGAACTAACTTATTGATGTAAATATTTTACTATACAACAGTATTTAACAATCGAGATACAAAAGCCTACCTGGAAGCTCCTCCTGGGACATACTTGCTGTCCCTGAAACATTAGCAACAATGTCAAAGAAGTGCTCTTCTGCATTTTCCTGGGAGCTGTTTGGATCAGTGGACAGGGAACCTTCACTTGTTGTTAGTGTTGACTGTGTAGCAGCCCCTCCATGTAACCCATCAGATCAGGGGCCACTGCAGCAGCTCTCCTCCATGCAGATGAGATCATGTCAGTGGCCCTGTGGTGCACCTGATCATTATCCTGCTGCGGCCTCTTACTGCATTGACATCTGCAACTGCATTCTGCCTGACATATCTGCATGTCCCCTCTCAAGCAGAAAGGCACCCCACCACCTAAAAGCTTCCACAATTACCTGATTCTCAGGGTCACTGAATGGAGGTTTACAGGGATTGAGATGCCTGGGTGTCCTAAAACATAACAGAAGGATAATACACATAAGTATCACGTAGCTACAAAATAACTGTTCCCAGATAAAACTGAAAAGTTAGCCTTTCAGTATTACCCACTGGGGAAACATAAAACAGTCTATATATTTGAAATATGAACAACAGGCTGGATGCAAACAAGGGAGAGTAACAATAGCAACATACCCTTGCTTGTGCCATAACAGAAATGCATCTTTGCTTCCCCACCCCCAAACAAACAGGCAAATGACACATTTTACTAATAAACCCATCAGTGAAATGCTAAAAGTAGTATTAAATGAAATGTCCCTGAAACATGTCTAAAGATTTATCACACAACATTCCATTTTAAGGTTATTTGCCAATCATGTATACCTGTGTAATGCCCTGACAAACATGCCCATGCCATCAGTACACTTCTAACTAATGCATATAGATAAACGTGCAGCATTTGCTAATCAAAAACGTTTATGTATGTATATATTAAACAGATTTTTTATAATGACATTTCAGCATATGCAGTATATAGCTGAAAAAATGCAAGCATACCTTCTCAAGTTCAGTAATCATCTGTGCAGATATATCTCCACATAAAAAGTCTCCTCACCTTCAGGTTCCCTAGCTACACAGTTGCCTTTTTATGGTGTAGATTCAGGACTGTCATCGCGGTGAAGATGCAAATAAGATGTGAACTCATATGAATTGCTGAATCCCAAATACTTAGCTCCATGTAGGAGATGCAAACATAGACACTTTCTCATTGTTTGTTTTTAATGCATTGTGTGATAAAGCAAGATGCTGGCAGCTCAGATAGCTGGAATTTTGTAAATAATTATATGTCACTTGAAAATATTAATATGATTTATATAGAAATGTGACACTGCCAGCCCGGCTAGATAGATTTTTTAAATAATTCTGTGTCATTTGTGAATAGTAATATGATTGGTATGCTTGCCTTAAAAATGTAAGGAAACTATATGTTCTGTACTGAGCTTCAAGATTGTAACCACAGTGCACCCTGCTGGAAAAGAGCAGAAATGTGTATAAACTCTATGCTTATGTAAATGTATGTTTTGTAGTAAAATTGGTATATACAGAGTTAACTTGCAAACTCTGAGAAAATAAATTAAAAAAATTACAAGTGTGTTTACCAAAACTAGAAGACAGAATGTCTGCATTTGGAAATTCTTTTTCTTTTTTGAAACAGAGGTAATTACAGGTTTCCAAGGTAATTCCAGTTTAGGCAAGCTTCTAAGAGGAATTGCCAGCTTCTGAGAGATAAGTATTTTTAACAGACACATGTTAAAAATTTAAGTTCCTGCTAGCCTGGAAAACTAGGCATGTGTGACAAGGATGATGTAATCTGAGATGATTCAGCAGTAACATGTATTATCAATTTAAGAAGTATCTCAGAGAGAATGAGTGCATTTTGTATTTTGTTCTGGACCTGTTAACAACTCACCAGCACTTTGCCTTGCTCTGTAAGTAAGTTATTTAGAACATAGTCTCTCTTAGAGATAGATAGGTATATAGCAAGATTAGTTCGAAATTTTCTCTGTATTTATGTGAGACTGTCCTGCTATGTTATTTTAAATTATTTCTTGTGAATATGAACTCTATTGTCACTGTGTTGAGTTAATAAGTATTGTCTTGTGCTTTCATTATTTATTATTAAATATATATAAACCTTTTAGCTGTGACTGGTTTGCTTACAGATATTTAAGCTCTTAAAGTACTTGCATGTATTTGGTAACACTGTACAGGCCACTCTGGAATAGCCTTAAAAGTTTGGTCACACTTACCATTTGAATAACAGTGACATTACACAGTGGAATTAGTCACCCTTTGGAAAGGGTCTTATAGTAGTTGATAAGTAGGGGTTCTGGTGGCAGTGCTAACTACCTTATGGTCTGGGCAGAAGGGGGGCATAGCTAGTAAACCTGTGCCAGCCTTCCCCAGGTGTGTGTTTTTGTATAAATCAAATCTCAAAGTGTGTGCATGTGTGTGCGTGTGTGTGTGTGTGTGTGTGTGTGTGTGTGTGTGTGTGTGTGTGTGTGTGTATGTGTGTGTGTGTTTCTGTGTGTGTGTGTGTCAGCTACTTGGGCAGGGACAAGAAGCACTGGTTGGACAGAGAGAGTGCTGGGAGGACTTGGCTTGGAACCCTGGCTAAGGACTCCACTCTATAGCTGTGCCAGTGGGGAGTCTTATTGGGGATCTGGAGAGAGAGGGAGAAACCAGCCCCAGACTGTGATCTCTGTGTGCTCTTAAGGGAAACTGTACTTTAGTGTGTGTGTACTGTTCATCCTCCCAATGTGCATGTCTCTCACTGGTGTTAGTGATGAGGATTGCAGCTCCTTGATTACTGGGCCAGTGCACAGGCATCACATATTAATTGTTTGGCAGGGGTGGGATATCCACATCAAACATTAATTGTTTGATTGTGGTAAGTTAGCCACATCACATATTATTTGGCTTGTAGTGGTGTGGATATTAAATTCTTGTAGCTTGTGTACAGTGATCACTGAAGGTGTTTTTGTACTCTAAATCAGCAACACTGTGAACATTCAGAGTTCATAGGTTCATATGTTCATAGGTAGGTACTAGTCTATTGGCCCTAGGGCCTATATAAGTCTAGCCAAAAAGGTACCCTGGCTTTCGCCACCCAAGTGATCCCTGGGGTGAATTTCCTAGCTTCCATCCAATCATCAAGATTTTTCTTGAAGAGTGCTAATGAGGAGCTTTGTTTGATATAAATAGGTCGTTTGTTGCAGAGTATGGGAAGTCTCTGGGACAGGAATCTATCCCTCCAGCATGTTCTGTTTATTGTGGAGACAAGGTTTAGGTCCCTAGAGCGTGTAGCTCAGAGGGATTGGGATTTCTTTAACTGGAGCATGTCCAACAGCTCTGGGTTTGACATAGCTTTGTATGTTAGGCAGAAATCACCTCTGAGTAGGTGATATGCGATGGAGTAAAGCTGGAGTTTTTTGAGATGGTCTGCGTAGGGCATCTGTCTGATGCCAGTAATCCTCTTTGTGAGGTATTTCTGCTGCCGTTTCAGATGTTGTAGATGTCTTGTGAGGTACATACCAAAAGGGGCACTGTATTCTATAACGGGTCTAATGAGTGACGAGTAGAGGGGGAACAATGACCTTTTTTCCTGGATGAGAAGCCTTTTGTGATGAGGTGTGCCACGCAGAAGGATTCCTGACTACTGTGGCGATGTTATTATCAAAGGAGAGACTACTGCTCACCTGTGTCCCAAGGTCTCTTATCACACTTTCAGTGTTAAGTAGACTAATACCTATGTGGTAGTTCATGGGTACAGAGTTTTTACCAAAAGGGATGACAATGCACTTTTTGACATTGAGCTTGAGGCCATGGCTTTCACACCAGATCACAATTATTTTATTTCTTTTGTTGGCTTAATTAGTCAGGGAGAGCAGGCAAGCACATCAGCAGAGGAGTATGGCAAGCTGACAAGGAGCCATTTGGCTGAGATTTGCCAGGCTAAAAGACTGGTGCATGGAAACCTGACTAAGGCAGGCATGATTGTGCTTTGGTTACAGCTGTTGTATCTGAGAATAGCAACCAGGAAGATGATTAAACTGGCTGTGGGGATGTAAAACTCTCAGAAAATGGACACCTCAACTTTTCTACAGAGGACTTAAAAATCTGTCTAGAGCTAAAGGGACTTGAGTTGGAGGCAAAGCATTTGGAAATAGAAGCAGCAGAGAGACTGTGGTATCTAGAGACTGAGGAGAATGAGAAACTGCTATGCCTGGAAGCTGAGGAGAAGGAGAGGCATAGGCAACATGAAAAGGAGATGCTGACTCTGCGCCAGAGTCAGGCAGGTAATGAGGAAGGGAGTAACTGAACCCCAGAAGCAACAAAGGTCAATAAATTTCTTCCACAGTTTATAGAGGGGGATAATTTTGATAGCTTCATTCGTATGTTTGAAAGGGTATGTAAACAGTATAATGTTGACAAAGGGCTCTGGGTGTAGTTACTGACCCTCTTACTCCATGTTAAAGCTGTAAATGTTCTATCCAAACTATCTGATAATGACTTTTTAAATTACAATGTTGTAAAGAACTGTTTGCTAGAATTTTTTTAAGCTAACACCTGAAGCTTATAGGAAAAAGTTTTGTGAGCATAGACGCAAGGCAGATGAAAATGTGTGTGAATATGTTGCTGAACTAAGCACGTATTTTCATAGGTGGGTGAGCGGATGTCAGGTCACCACTTTTGAAGAGCTGGCAGCTCTTTTGGTGAGGGAACAAGCCCTTTGTACTTTGCCTGAGGACATGAGGATCTGGTTAGCTGATAGACAATGCCTTACTTTAGATGAGTTGGGGAAGAAGGGAGACCTATACCTAGCAAGCAGGGCATCACTGCACAGGAAAGGGACACCCAGTGCTGCTCATGGGTATAAGGGAACCTATGGTGGGTAGCCCAGACTGCCAAACATAATCTGCCAGTAGCAGGGGAAGCCACTAGTCCAGGTACATGTCCAGGACCTAGGTTGAATGTTTTGAATGCAAACAGTGCGGCCATGTAGCATATACTGTAGATGTCCACAGAGGCAAGGTGGGGAACAAAAGGTGAGGGAGCCAGTATGTGGAAAGGACAAAATGCCAACAGTAGGTTTGCTCAAGACAACAAAGGCACCAAACTACCACAGGACATTATATCTTATCTTAATGAATGGCAAAGTGACCATTGCAAGAGAGACACAGCCTCTGACAAAACCATTGTGAAGCCGGCAGTGGTTACAGAGGAGCACTACTTGCCTGGGCAGTCTACTCCGGTCAGAGCTTTTGGAGGGACCCCATTCCAAATACCTTTGGCTAGGGTTGACCTTGACTGGGAGGGTGGAAACTGAAGCAAGCAAGTAGGTGTGTTTGAGGATATCCCTGCAGATGTCCTGATAGGGAATGATTTTGATAATGCAGTACCATGTGTTCATGCAGTTACATGCAGTCAGGCTTGGAGACAAACATGTGAGTCTGGTAGCCTGGGGGAGACTTAGACAGACCACACACTTGCAGCCAAGACTCATGAGGTGGTTACTTCAGGGAGGGAGCTACCCTCTAGCAGTGAGACTGAAAGTGAGCCACAGCTGCTTGTTGGTACTGATGTTCCCTTGGACAGAGTGACTGCAAGGACAGAGGTGAGTGGTAGTACCCAAGCTGACAGTGAAGCACCGTTGTCAGAGGGTGCCAGAGTTTCTGTGGAAGGGGAGCTGGGAAGGGTTACAAAGAGTGAATTCAGACAGGCTCAGCTCTCAGACACTACATTATAAGGCCTGAGGCAGGTAGCTAGTGAGGCACCTGCTTCTCAAGGGAAAGGGGAATCTGTATATTGTAACAAAGGGTTACTATATAGAGAGTGGACCCCTGAGTGAGGGTTAGAAGGTGAGAGAATACAGCAGTTGGTAGTGCCCAGAGCCTACCATCTGGCACCTTTATCCATAGCCCATGATATTCCCTTTGCAGGTCATATGGGCATAAAGCTTACAAAGAGACATGCTATGCAGAACTTCTATTGGCTTAGAATTTCCAGAGATGTAACAGGGTACTGCAGGACCTGTGAGCAGTGCCAAAAGGTAGGCAAGGCAGGAGACAACATGAAAGCTCCTTTGATGCCTTTGCCTGTGATTGAGGAGCCATTTCAGAGGGTAGCTATGGATATTGTGGGGCCTCTAAGTACCCCAAGTTCCACAGGGAAAACTATATCCTAGTGGTAGTAGATTATGCTACAAGATACCCTGAGGCAGAAATACAAAATGCATTCTTTCTCTATGAGATACCTCTTAAATTGATAATACACATTACTGCTGAATCATCTCTGATTACATCATTCTTGTCACCTCTCCCTAGTTTCCCAGGCTAGCAGGAACTTAAATTTTTAACATGCCTCTGTTAAAAAATGCTTATCTCTCAGAAGCTAACTATTCTCTCTTAGAAGCTTGCCTGAACTGGAAGTCGTAAAACAATTACCTTGGAAACCTGTAATTACCTCTGTTTCAAACAATAGAAAGAATTTCCAGCTGCAGACATTCTGTCTGCTAGTTCTGGTAAACACACTCGTAAAATTCTTTATTTATTTTCTCAGAGTTTGCAAGTTAACTCTGTATATCCCAATTTCTACTATGAAACATACATTTACATAGGCATAGAGTTTATACACATTTCTGCTCTTTTCCAGCAGGGTGCACTGTGGTTACAGTCTTGAAGCTCAGTACAGAACATATAGTTTTCTTACATTTTTTTAAGGCAAGCATACAAATCATATTACTATTCACAAATGGCAGAATTATTTACAAAATTCTGTCTAGCTGGGCTGGTAGTGTCACATTTCTATATAAATCATATTAATAGTTTCAAGTGACATATAATTATTTACAAAATTCCAGCTAGCTGGGCTGGCAGCATCTTGGTTTATCACAGATTGCAACTGTGAATGATTACTGGTAAGGAGAAGGAAAACACAACAGCAATGCAGATTGCTCTACATCCAGTGGGTGTGTCAGGTTAACTTATAAAAGTGATAAAAGTAATTTTGTCAAGGTTGGAAATGTAGGTAAGCAGCACGCAATTCACAAATTCTGTTAATTACATCCAACCTCCCCTTCATTTGTTTGCAACTGTATGTGACATTATTGCCATTTAATATTCTCACACATTTTAAGGACAATGATATAGAATGGCTTACAGACTGCATGTCTGAGATTACTGGCTAGATAAGACAAGAATGAGCAACAAACACAGAGAAGTAAGACAGAACTGCATATTTGCATACAATATTCATAAATGGTAGTGTGATCACTCAGTGCACTGCATCCAAAACTGATACATGTAGAAATAACTGCCATATGTTTTCATAGTACTATAGATGATGTTGCAGTTGGTTGTATACAGAATGATTTCAGTTCTGTACTGCAAAGCTGTTTGTGTGGCAAAGAGGGATAAGGTACCTTTACTGTGTTCTGAAGGTTCATTGCAGTGAGAGTTCAAATCCAGACCTATGTAGAAATATTTCATGTGTAGTAACATTTTGTAGTGTTTATGTCATAGATTGCTTTTCCTCATTTCAACTACTTTTCTCTTTTTTATCCAGTTATGTGTGGTGTGTGGCTTAGTGCAAACAAGGGAAACAGAGAAAAATTATTATCATGTCTGGCTGTGCTTATCTTGTTTGCATGAAGCTTAGCAGTGCACAATCCTGCACTAGTGACCCACCCAGGAAGCAGACAGAACACCTGCAGAACACCTGCAATCAGGGCATTTGTAAAAGTGAGAAGGTAAAAGACAATACATTGTTGCAATTTTTGCTTTCTATCATGCAACATCGCTTAGCGGTGTTGGGCGGCAGTTAGCATGGTTCCACAACACCTGCAGACAGGACTCAGACAGCTAATAATTGAAAACAGATGCATTCAATTAATTCTCTTGGGCATTGAGCAAACACAGAGAACTTAAGAATAAGTAGGAAAGTATAGAAATATCATGTAATTAGTCCTTTTGTGGTAGGTGTAAGTGTAGGGCTGGATTACAGAGGGTCCTGGGTTTTAGTACAGGGTGTGCAACCTATTTTTACTGTTGTGACAGTGCAGTTTATAGCAATGAACTGAAAAATAGACAAGTGTTATGTCAACATTCTTGTGGTAGCAGATGTAAGTGTAGGACTGGAATACACATGGTTCTGGCTTCTAATACATGATATTCCATGCATTTTTACTGTTGTTCCACTTTCCATTATATTCATCCTCACTTATAACACTTTAGATAGTGGAGCTGATATGACTTTTATGTATGAGGGATAATACACCTTTGTTGTGTTTTCAGATGCATGACTGAGGGTATACTGTCTACTATAGTTATGTAAGTATAATTCTGCTATCTGGACTTGTATGGCCTTCACAATTACATAAGACACATACACAACTGGATCTATATCCAATAACCTTGTCAGGTCACAGACATGCATGTGTAACGGCTCAAACTGTCAGCTTTATTTATGAATGATTCCTGACTATGCCTGAGCAGCACTTCTTCTGTGGCAAAGATGGAAAATCAACACTGTGGAAAGAACATGTTTTGTCCCTTATGCCTACGTTTGAATCCCACACTTTTAAATCAATTTTATCAGTGTATAAAGCCAAAAACAAATGTGTCAGATCATGACCCCCAGTGCATGTTTGCAAACTTATCTCACGTAACAGTTACCTCCCAATTTTCAATATATATTTCCAAGCTACAGCAACAGACACCCCTCAAACTAAGTTTAAGTGCCAGATTAACCTTCTTATTTCAAGTATTTATGTAATATCTGCTTGGCATTGCTGCCCTCTGCTTAACATTGCACAAATGCGGTTGGCATCATTGCGTGGGCTTGTGCATTACCAATGTATAGGATAACTGGAATTGTCAGGAAAGTATCATTTTCCATTGCTCTAGTTCAGCTGTTAGACATGGCTGTTGTTGTGGGGAAGCTGCCAAGTGTAGGGCACAGTGGTGAGGAATCAGGAGTCCAGGATATTTATTGGACTCCTGGTAAAGCATCACAGCCAAAGGCTTCTTCAGGGGGACTATTCTGGCTCCCATTTCAAGTTTGAGGCATGGAGTAGTTTGGCTCAGGCTGTATCTAGTGCTACTGGGATCCCATGCACTGGAGAATAGTATAGGCATAATTTTAATGACCTACATAGGCACAAAAGTGATACCCTCAAGCACTGGCTGAATGAATTTGAGACTGCGGACATCCCACAGCTGTGTACATATGATAATAAGAGAGTATTTGTAACATGTAGAAAGCTAAATGTAGGCAAGACCAGTATGCATAATGCTCTTCTGTTCTTTTCTGTTCTTTCCCCAGCTAATGCTGACATAGAGTTCAATAAACAAGCTCATGCTGCTTGATTGGAGAGACTGAGTGAAGCAAGTGGTATGTAAGCAGCACAGGAGATGTATTATTGTAGCTTTAATAATTAAAGATAGATTTTTGTTTTTTTATACAGTTGTAGCAAATTGAGCATGCATAAACTAACTGTAACAGCAAGTAAGAATGAATTAGTCTTTAGCATACGCCAGCTTTAGGAGTCAAATATAAAACTATAGTCAGAGGTTCTAGGTTCAAATATTACAAGTAACAAATATACAGCACTGCATTTCTTTAATAATATTTACATTAAATTAAAACTATAACAAGAAGCATAGATGCCCTACTGTTAACTGTAATCTGTATAATTGGAAGACACACACATGCAATATATGTACATTTCAAAGATTACTTTCAACAATCTGTAGTTATAGTGTGTATTTGTTAGGACATATACTTAAATGTAATACTTCAGATAAATTAGTTGTATACTTGTGTTAATGAATTGTATGTCACATATGATGGTATTAATTGTATGCCTTCTTTATTCTCACCCCAGCTCTTATATCGCTTTTTTTATTTTATGTTACATGTTGTCAAAATGTCTCCATATCATCCATCTGTACTAAATCACTAAATGATACACAGCACAGTGAGGTAGGCCAGACCCAGTGGATCAGCCTGCCCCTGCTCCATCAGCTCCAGCACTGATGCCCATCACATCTAAGAGCCAGCCTAGCAGCATTGCTTCTGGTGCCCCTGCACTACCTGCACCCTCAAGTAGTAATGTCCCAGCAGCTGTTGCAGTAGTACCCTCCAGGAGCAGTGGCAAAGGTGGTGATTTCATCACCTGCCAGGAGATGCCAGAGTTGGTGCATAGGTTTGTGCACTACACCATTGGTGTACACCTATGCCAGATAGAGAGGCTGTTCTCCCTCATGGTCTGTAGTAGGAGAAGACATCAAGCACTCCAGCCACCAGTAGAGTAAGAGGCCAGTGATGACAGTCCAGTGGGTGAGGACTCGATTCTCACTGTCTCCATGTTTGATATGCATGAGCCTGTGTTGTTCCCTCCCTCACCCCAGTCATAGTGCTCCCCCAACCTTTTGTGTCCATCATCATCCCTATCTCTTGTCTTGCTTGTTTGCATTTGCTTCCTCACATACCTGGCCCAGAAATACCTACATTCCTTACCCAGCATTCCTCTCTTACTGAATCACGTCTTCTTGAGACACTAGTTGGCTCTACAACATGATTATATTGTGTCACCCCCCTCTCTCTGGCAGTGACAGTTCAAATTCAGCTAATATTATGCATATATTATCAGTTTGTACAGTTGAAGAAATGGATAGCTGTGGTTCTTACCTACCCCCCTCATGCACATTCCTGTATTGCTTTCCATTTTTTCTTCCCCCTCCTTGTTCCCCATTTCACTACTTTCCTATCTACCCCATTTTAACACCTATAATCTGGTAAAAAAATAGAATCACACACAGCACACATGAAGTAACAGAAAAAACAATGGATCCCTTCACTTTTTTGCCTCTATGTTTGTGCAGAGTTTGGCATCATGCATCAATGTCAATCGGCCGTGAGCAGCTCTGTAATGCTACAGTTACCTCCACATCATGCTGCTTAAACCTGCTGCCCCATGCCAACACACACAGCAACACATGTACTATAAAGAATTAATGTCACCGCATTATCAAACTGTTAATTTAAAAGTATTAGATACACCTGGATTTGAACCCAGTATCATCTGGGCTTAAAAAGAAATGTGTCAATGTATTTACACCTGCTGCCACATATTACGCTAAGCAACTGATGTGTTTCATACACTCAGTACTAACTCTCAGAATTTTAGCAATGCGGCTCACATTTGTGCACTCCTTAACTATATGGAAACAGGGACGATAATGGAAATGTGTATCTGGCATGTGCACTTTGCCAACCATTGCACAAACCCGCTGCTTGCTGCTGCTCTATGCAAAATCAAATTTAGCATGTATTAATGCTGTTTACTGTCCATTTTACTCTTTATGCAATGAAACTACATGTGGAAACTTAACAAACTGAACAATATGTCACATATTTAAGTGCAGGCATGTGTTGCCTCTCCCCCTTGCCCTGCAATCCTGGTGGCTCTAGTACTTTTTCACAAATATATCAACTACACTACGTACATTAATATCAAATGTTGCATGATATGTAAGCACATCAGTCTGGTAACATACAGAACTAAAACTATCTTCCCAATTGAACATGCCTACACATCCATCAGCTGACCCTGGGAGCTATTGATTCATAAGTTAACCAGCCTTGTCTGCAAGGCTATGGAAAGATTCATCATGGACCTTATCCACAGGGACATAGGTGACCCTCAACACTCTTGACCTGAACCATATTGGTTTTGTCAAGGGTAGATCTTGCTTATTAAACCTATTGTACTTTTTTATAACGTCCCCAAGGCCTGGATGAGGGAAAACAGGACATACCACCTATGTTGATTTAGTCAGGGCCTTTGACACAATCTCTCATTCAGGTATCATAGAGAAACTCTTCCATCTGGGGATTAACCCATACATTACTAGATGGGTAGCCATCTAGCTCACCAAACGAATGCACACTGTCAAAGTTGGGGAGTTAACCTCCACCAGTAGACCAGTTACCAATGGAGTACCACAAGGATCTGTGCTGGGCCCTCTACTGATTGGAAACTATTTCTCTGAAGTCTAGGCAAAGGTAGATGGCCTGTGGCTTACCAAGTTTGAAGATGACTGCCAACTGGGTGCAATCATATAGAGTCCCCCAGTGATGTTAACATATTACAGAATGGCCTGACACAGACAAATGATTGGTGCCAAACTCATGGACTGAAACTTAGAGAAAGACAATGCCTCATTGTCCCCTTTGGCAAAAAAAGTAGCCCTGATAATTATGTTATACATAGCACCACTCTAAGCTCAAACTCAGTGGTGTGAAACTGGGGAACACAGGTTGATAGCAATCTAAGCTTCAATCACTATCCCCCGGATTCACGAATCTCCATGCAAGAATAAGCTTATTCTTCCATGGAGAAGTTTGTGTCCATGTAGAGCAGCACTGCGCCTTGTATATTCATGAAGGCACACTGCAGAACTCTCTACACGGGCATGATCCATGTGCTAGCACAGGGGGCGTGTCCGTGCAGTGCATGGACACTAAATATGCCCCCTGCACTCAGAAAGTGCCATGCAGCACTTCTGAAGCCATAGCTTAGCTCTAATATTGTCCCAGTATTTCAGAGCATTTCAGTGTCTGCGGACACTGAAAGAAAAACGGCTCTAGAAAAGCAATACAGGGGGTGTGTCACAGCCTCTGTGACACACCCCCTGTATTGCTAAAGCACCGTACGACACTTCTGCAGTATGCAGAAGCAGGAAATGTGTGCAAATGCACACATAACGGGATACATCCCCCAAGTGTACACAAGCACAACCCCAGCCCCACAAAATACATAAAGCCCATACTGAACATAACATGAAACATGCACAGAATATTGAAAGCCCAGTCATTGCAGTATGTCACAAATACAGTCCCAAGTAGTTGTCACAACACCACAATACACACACCCCATAACCTACAGAAAATAATAATAATATATCCTTGTTTATAATGCCCTAAGGGATGTTTAAGTGTAGCTAAGTGGGTGTGTACATTACAGCTTAAACATCCCATAGGAGTTAAATGAAAATAGATAAGAAAAAACACCAAAGCCATGATAGTGCAGTGGTTAGAGTTGCAGCTTTACTGAATGTGTTCTGGGTTTAATTACCAAGACAGGCAATTTACTTTATCTTGTGAAAGTAGTGTTAAACTTATTTTAGTAAATGTAAATTATGTAGCAATTATTTTTTATCAACCAGGGTAGAGCAGCAGTTCCAAAAGTGAGATATCAGTGTAGAAAAGATGTGAAACCCCCATATAAACACATGTTCCCCTTACAGTATAGTCACACAAGAATATAATGTAATGAAAGCACATAGGGAGATGTCATGGAAGGTAAACATAAAAGTATAAATGTGTATGTAAACATTTATAAACGTAACTAAAAAAAACTGATACTAAAACAAAAAATTAGCCGAAACCTTATATGGAAACACTGGTATTCTTTAAAACAGGAACATGTACTAACGAATACACACTTCGAAGATAAAATACAAGCTCTTTAATAAACCATTTTAGCGCTTTCATCTCCAAATGAGACTTCTTCAGAAATAAAACAGAAGCACCAATTTAATACATTTATATACTTAAATTGTAGTGACATCACCATCAATTAATTTAAAAAGATATGGCCATAAAAATGTTATAAAAAGCAATCCTGTATTTGCTACAGTCTTGCGTCCAATAAATAAATAACTACTAAATATATATTATATTATATATATTGTATGTATAGATAGACTTTTGCATTACTTGAAATGAAAATAATAATAATAATTTAATAGATAAATTTGAATATAAATATAACTTTGAAATTTCTTCAATTACTATGTAAAAATACATCAATTTCTATCCATATTATATTTAATCTAATAAAACACCTTAAACTAATACTCATAATAAACATAAAATTAATCCTATATAATGTTAGCTCTTTCTTGTAGCATAGGTGCCAGTGATACATAATCATTTAAACCTGGTGCAAGCATAGCTGCCAATCTAAATTGCCACTGGCTGTCCTTCTTTTTTAAGATTTTTTTCCAATCTCCACCTCTGGGATTGATTTGTACTGTTTCCAGAATACCAAACACAAATTTGTCAAATTTATCACAAATAATCGAATGCCTGTATAAAGCATTAGTAGTTTTTTTATTTTTTATATCATTTAAGTGTTCATATATTCTGTTTTTTAACATTCGTTCAGTTTTACCTACATAAAAATGCCCACTTGTCATGCACCAAGCCAAATGTACTACCCCTCTTGTATTGCAATTGCCCTTTCTAAAAAATACTTTGCTCCCAATATTATTGTTTAAAACTATTGTAGATTCCTTTATAATATATGAACAATATTTACACATACCACACTGCTTAGTACCCTGTTTGGCTTGACTAATTTTATCAAAATTATATTCCAGTAACTGTTTGATATTGTGACCCACTCTATTAACAAATTTCGGCTTGTTACCTACTTTGTCCAGAATTTCCTTCTTAGTCCTGAAAATATTCCAATTTCTTTCAAATGCTTCTTGAACCAATTGGGTATTTGTATTATACTGCAAAATACAAGCCTTAGTAAAATTTCCTGATTTTGAACCATTTTCAATATTTCGTGGTACCTCTTCTAAACAAGTACCTAATAAAGGTTTGTACTTAAAACCCCATTGTATATATACATCTTGAAGAATGTTGTCTAAAAGCTCCGGTGGATAACCCCTCTCCAAAAACATATGGGAAATGGTATTAAATTCCTTAACTAAATCCTCTTTACAGGAAGTCATCCTAGCAACCCTTATAACCTGTCCCTTCACTATACTAATTTTTTGTCTAAATGGATGTTCACTTTCAAAATGTAGATAAGAATTACAAAAAGTCTTCTTTCTATATACCAAAGATTTGAATCCTTCTTTTTCTTTGGAAATGGTTGTATCCAAGAAATTAATTGAATTTTTATGGTATTGGTATGTAAAATCCCAAAAATTGGTAGTTGAATTAAGATATTCTATATATTTAGGGACATCTTCTTCCATACCAGTCCATAGTATAAAGATATCGTCCAGATAACGTAGATATAATTTAATACTACCCCAATGAGGGCCCCCAATAACAAACTTGTTCTCCCAACCCAGCAAAACAAGGTTGGCATAAACAGGTGAACATGCTGCTCCCATAGGGACACCCTTGATTTGTTGGTAGTATTCACCTTCAAACCAAAGAAAATTATTATCTAATACCATACCCATAAATTCACAAACAAGATTGACCATATCATTGTCCAATTCCGAATATTGAAAAAGCAGTTCTTTAAAAAAAAGTCAACCCTTCCACTTTGGGGATACTCGTAAAAAGATCTTTTATATCCACCGTAAGAAAGAAAACATTGTCACTAAAGAATTCTTGTTTGATATTCTTCAAAAATTCCCAAGAATCTTTTAGCAGGTGTGGTACCTTCTGAATAATATGCTGTACACAAATATCTATGAACACAGTTAAAGGATGAATTTTGGATCCCCTAGCCGCTACTATTGGTCTAAATGACAGTTTACTAATATTTTAATGTATCTTGGGGATACCAAAAAAAACAGAAACTAGTGGATCTTTTCTATAGAGAAATTCATAAGTGTCTTTGTTTATTCTCCCATCTAATAAATATTCTTCCAAGTAAGAATCAATTCTAGTGTATGCTATGTTTATCTGATTTTTAGATATCCCTATGTAAGTACTGTTGTCAAATAATAAATTTAACATCTCATCAGAATAATCTAAGCTACGAAATAAAACAACCCCACCCCCCTTATCTGGAATCATAACTCTTACATTTTTATCTTTTCTTAAATCATTAAACAATTCATGCTCCCCCTGGTTAGGTTCCAGTTATGGTTATTTTTATTGTATTTGAAAATGTTATAAATATCCTCCATAACTAACCTCTCATATGTTTCTACTAGGGGGTGCAAGGTAGGGTTGTATATACTTTTTTTCTTAGGTAAAACATAACTGTGGGAAATACTGTTCCTTTCTACCTCTTTGTGTTCTAGACATTTCTAAGTTGAGTTTTCTAGTATACAACTTTAGGGCCACAATATTTTCTACTACATTCCCTGAAGAAGAGGGAATAAATTTCACACCTTTAGAAAACAATTTGAAATAATCATCTGTAATCAATCTATCTGTATAGTTATATATTGTGAACCCATCCTTCTGATGCACTATTATTATCTAAGGGAATATAAGAGTTGACAATTTTTAATTGGGATTTCTCCTGTGTGGATAATAATGTTTGCTGTATTCCCCTTTCTCCGTGTAATACTGTGCCAGTCTCTGTGAGTGTCGGACCTCTGGAAAATCCTCCCCTTCCTGTACATTGGGGTAGTCAAAATTGTCTTCCCTATCATCCCATTTTCCTTTATTACTCACTACCTCACTATACCTGGGTGTTCTATATTAAAGAGCTTGTATTTCATCTTCGAAGTATGTAAACATTTATGTTACATTATACATTGACTGGCCATTAACATACAAAAATGAGTATGCTAATTGGCCATTCCAAACTAAGAGTGACCACTGTAAATCCAAGAGTATGCAATTGGAAAAAAGTCCGGATGCCTGGACCATTTCCATTTGTATATCACCTGTTTGTATTTCCAGTCTACAGAGGTAGCAATGGGTAAATGAAGATCTCCTTTGTATTTACAAACCTATCTTGCTATGTGTTACGAGTTGAAGAACTCATATAACATAGCAAGATATCATAAAAAAATGCAATGGAGATCTTCTTTTCAAAAAAAGAAAGGAAGATCTCTGTTGCCTTTTTAATATATCTCACTATGTTATATGAGTTCACCAACTCATATAACATACCGAGATATGTTAAAAAAAGCAATCAAGATCCCCTAGCTCTGTTGCTACCTCTGCACAGCACTGATGTACTGCGTAAGTATGGGAACACATCCCTTACGCATGTGCAGTACATCAGAAATGGCCCAGGATACTGGAAAACTGTGGAAGGGCAGCATGGAGGCATTATACAATGACATTGTTTAAGAAAGGTAAGTATTGTTTTTCTTAAATAATGTCATTGTATAATAGCAATAACCCATGGCTGGGTGTGGGCAATGCTGGGTTTACCGCAGTTGGTGTGGTTTGGTCACAAGGGCAATGCCCTAATGACCATACAATGGCAACCATGGGTAAATCCAGCATTACCACACCCAGCTGTGGGTTATTGCTTAAATATAACATTATATGTATGATATGCATAGATGTGCCTTAATCAGTTTGCATCCATCAGACCTAGTTCTGCCCAGCAACAAAATAGTCATCCCTATCAAGTTTCAAACCCAGGACACTGTCCTTAACAATCACACCACTATACCATCTAATCTGTGAGATGGTATAGAGCTTTAACAAACATATCCTGCATTCAGGTCATTAAACATTAATAAAAAAAAACAGAAGCCCCCAGTGTTGAACCTATGACTGTGAACATTTTAATCAGAGGAATGTACCACTACACCAGCTGAGCTGAAGGAATTAGTGTTGCTTTTTCAAACATATCATGCAATAGAGGCATACAGCATTAGGGGGAAAGTGTCATGGAACCCTTCGTGCGTTATACACACACACACACACACACATATATATATATTTATATATGTCAGATGAAACATATATATATGTAAACGTACAGTCATAATATAGATATACATATATTAAATATAATGGAAGGAAAAAAAATATATATATATGTATATATATATATATATATATATATATATATATATATATATATGGGTCTACTGATTTTAGTCGAATTTCATATGGTCGAAAATGATTTCAGGCAGCCCACTTAAATGAAACCTCATTTGGCTGAAAGCACATTTGGTCGAATTACATTTCGTCGAAAATTGTATTGAGCCCCTGCCCCACTGCAGTGCGACCCTGGAGTGAGAATATAAAGTTGGGGGGGGTGTATTGGGGGGTGTCTTTTTGCAACACATTTTTAATGGATAAACATGTATATAATAGTGCATAAACTGCAATTATGTGGGGGGCTACGCCCACCACACCCCCCAAAGTGGGGGGCTGTGCCCTCCACACCCCCCCTTCCTTTATATTCTCACTCCAAGGTCGCACTGCAGTGGGGCAGGGGCTTAATATCATTTTCGATGAAATATAATTCGACCAAATGTGCTTTCAGCCAAATGAGGTTTCAGTGAAGTGGGCTGCCTGAAATCATTTTCGACCAAATTAAATTCGACAAAATATAGTAAATCCATATATATATATATATATATATATATATATATATATATATATATAGATATATATATATGCATGTATATATATATATATATATATATATATATATATATATATATATATATATATATATATATATATATATATATATATATATATATATATATATATATATATATATATATATATGTATGTATATAATATGCAGTGCAATTATATCTCCAAACCATCCCTCCTAACCTGTTATTGCAAGGAACCTGCACAAAGACTGTAAAGGGAGAAATAGCCAGGAATTGTTATGGCTAGGCTTGTATAGGCCCTAGGGCCGATAGCTTAGTACCAACCTATGAACCTATGAACCTATAAGGGGAGGGGGGATGGGCCACATATACGGACATAGTTAGAAAATCGTTGTTACAAATGAAGATGTGTTATAGCAACAATGTGTGTTTCAGCAGACAGTCACTGAAGGATATGATGATGGGAACTGAAATGTCATGTCATGTATTTACTGACATAAATCCTTGGATCATCACCGTGATTTACCCGACAAATAGAAATAAGTTGTGTAACTGAACAAAAGTATAGTCCTAACATCTGGACATTCTGTGGAAAATCTGGCTGTGGAGAGGTATGCTCAGAACCCCTTAATGCAATGAATGTGGACCAAGCCTGACAAAGTGGGGGGACAAAGGCATGAAATTAGGGACATGTGCAAAATACGTCAGTAGATAAGCTGAGAACGTTCATGTAGTAACAGTGTATGTCCTAACTGAAATATCACAATTCCAGGACTCAATTGCTTCTCATTAGTTACTGACCTCAGTCCCCACATCATCCCATGGATGTGTCATGCATACATAACAGTTATGGGGACCAGTCCAAAGATATTGGCCACACAACTGGACATCCTATAAATATATGGACATAACACAACAGTCGGGAAACTTCACTGAGCTACCTAGCAATGTCCAGACTACAATCAGACTGACATAACACTACCCAGGTCCAGCTCTGGGGCTGTATACATGCAGTAGCAAATATAACAGGCAGTACAGGGATGTAATACTAGTGAAACACAGACACTGGTATGAAAGTTCATACCCCCAAACAAGTGCACCACAGTGACAGCAACATACCAGTAAGCAAACTGAACATGACAGTATAATACTGTGAGAGCAACCACATACCGTTTGCCACTCACATATTACCCTTACATATACTGCCCCAATTCACAGTGTACTGGGAATCTGAAGGTGTTACATGACATTTCACAGTCATCCCCTACAGGCATACGGACCTGATAGACCACCAGCAGCTGTAGCAGCATGCAGAGTCAGATCGGTAAAGGATGTATGGCACTCACAGCTGCTACTCTCCCTACCCAGCCTAAAACACATAAACACACAACACTGCTGCACAATCTTGGCAGTCTGTTCAGAATGGCTAGACAGGCATACTGTCATATGTGCAGTTTTCCACAGAATTACCAGGGTGTGGATGCATAATCTGGTTACCGCTGCATACCATGGCCAGGAGTCTGCCAGGTCATTGTCATGCTTACTGGTGTGCATTTGGTAATTAATGATATACCATACTTCTGCACCTCATAGTGCAGGACATCTTGACAACGGATGGCATATGTATGGGACAGGGTGCTGGAAAGAGGGACATATCACACATAATGGTATAACAAACTGAGACAGTAGCTGCGGTTACATGTGTTGTTGTAACTTCACATCCCTGAAGGAAATGATGTGTGGAACACCAATGGATGACAACACGTACTGTCTACAATCCTCACATTATCCTACCAACCCCACAAAAACAGTTGTTGGTCGAGGAACAGACCAAGCATAATAGGCAAACATCTGGCCAGTCTGTGGACAACATGCCAGTTGAGAGCTATGTCAGAAGCATATCACTGTCAAATGTCAAATCACCCAGTAAATGCATGTCCAGACAAACCCTGTCAATGTAGCAACCCCTCATGTGTATAACAATGCTAATGACATACAAGCTGTACCAAACTCTAGAGCTTTGTCCCCCATGTTGTTGGGCTGTCTCCACATGTCCTGTCCTGTGAGGTATTTCCACCTACTGTCTGTGAAGCTGTAGCCCCCACACCTCTGTAATGTCCCCTGCACAGGCCAGGTAAATGGACAAGGCCCACACGAAGGGCATCCGATATGATGGAAATATGTGGGCACCTACATAGCTTTATAGCCTCAGCAATACCCGACAGGACAACATCAACCCCCTCAAGGTAGTCTGAATGCTTGTGGTGGACAGAAGCAATACACAAACCACAGACTTGGTCCCTAGATTGGCTGTACAGGCCAAATCAGGAGCACACACCAACCTGGCATCAAGTCAGCCTTTGTCTGATCAAGCATATAAGGTCACAGGTGGAGTACTGTAAGGCTAACTATGAGTACAAATTGGACACATCCACCAAAGCCAACCACAAGGCCATCTTCACATATGTCTGCAATTTCTGAGGCCACAAACCAGCCCACCCTGTAATGCTGGCCAATCAGGCCACATATACATACAACATAGCTGTAGGCAACCTGCTGCAGATAGGTTTAGGGCAAACATCACCCCCTGGCTCAGCAGCACTATAGCTGGATATGCACAGTACCCACACCCCTCCCCTCATCACCAGTGAGCAGGTACATATTGCCTACTGAAAGGCAACAAATGTAGGTATCCATGGCAATGATAACATCCCTGTCTGCATCCTACATGAACTCAGGCATGTGTACTCAGCAACATTACACACCGTGGTCACAGTAAGGCTTGGCACCATCCACACCACATCCACATGAAAGATGGCCAATGTCATCCCCTCGACACAGACATGAATGAGGAGTACAGGAGTAGGAGATTAAGTAGGCCTCATTGGGGGAATATGACACCTCAGAGCCAGCAGTGCAATGTAAGCAGATACAGCGCTGATACGTTACAGCGGTATGGTGTGGTTGTGAGTGGAGGTTACTGGTATTCAATGTAGATGAGCAGGTTCTGTACATATGTTTGGGAAATGTATGAGGTCCTGTGATGTGTCTCCCTTGTTATGTCTGCCAGGTGCAATGTCGCATCAGCAAAGGTCAACATTCTCAGCGGCTTAGACAAATATAATCATAGAAGCCATACTACACAACCATGCCATAATGTTTGGCTGCAGCCAGCAACATCTGCAGGAGAGGACTGGCCTGTGGGATGACCTTGTCCACAGGGTAAATGATGTTGGCTTGCACACATGTACATACGAGCAGGTCTGGCATTGTAAAAGTGACCTCATACTCCATGCCTGGCAAAGGGCTGCTGCAGTGGCCAGGGACTGCACAGCCACAGGTGTGGGCCTGGTCTTGAAGCCCCACTGGCACCCACCGGGGAACTGCACAGGTACCTTGGAGTATCCATCCCTATACAACATCAGAGTACAGACCCCCCCCCACGTACTGGAGGTGGTTGGCACCCAGACAATGGATGAGGAGTGTGCAGGTAAGGCCCCAGTGTAGATCACTAGACTAGTGTAGCAGACATACTTGTAATTGTAGAGTATCTACGTGCATGTGGCAGGTCAGATTGCAGTTGTGGACGCGTTTTTTTAATGCACAGATATGCACACCTATGGTGAAGGACAGCAAATTGTGTAGTATTGGGGGTTGTACTGTACGTGTGCAGACATGCTGCAGCCATCCTGTACCAATGCCACTTGTGGGTCTGCTGACCATACTCACCTCACACAACTACCTTGGTCCCTCCTGTCTGCATGTGGGATGGCAGCCTGAAGCTTGTGAGTATGCAGTTGTACTGTTGTGGTTTGCCAATACCCCAGGCATGTGAAAGCCAGGCAGTGTACCATGCACACAACTGTCACTCATAACCATATTGCTTTATATGCATGTTCATCTGTGTTGGGGTCAGCTGCATTGCATCACAGTGGTCACCACAGGGGCTTATCTGATGAGAATGTATCATACCTGTGGCATAACACATAACCTGTCAGTGCAAGACATCTGGACAGAGAGCAACACAATGGGTGGACAAACGGCCTAAGTTAGGGACATGTGTGAAACATTACTGTCATATAGTGGATATAAAGCGTGTACACATCCCTGTTAAAATGCCAGCTGTTTGTGATGTCTATACAAACTGAGACAACAATATGCCAGTACTCATCTTTTCTAAACTGTAATGTGACCTATGACATGAACAATTCCCTGTACAATCAATCTGTTGGCCACCAAATATGGAGTATACAAACCTCACAATATGCTGGATGCATATGTGTGCACACCCTTTAAATAATATGTTATTGCAGCAGCTTGTGATTTACTGACAGCATACAGTCTGCTTGGGTACACACCAGCCATCACGTAAAGGCACTCTGACTGACACCAAATAACAGTCTGCTGTCTAAGTGGGATAATCATGGCATATGCTCAGTTGCCTGCAACAGCAACAGCCATGGCTTGCAGACAACATACAAAGCAGCAAAGGGATCTCATATTTGAATGCTATCAGTCAAGAGTAGGGTACAACAACATTATCACGGCAGTGCATACACCATGGAACCGTGGAGACAGTTGTCAAAAGGTGGAGTGAATATGGGACAATAGCGCTGTTGACAAGAACCTGATGTCCTCCAAAGATGATGACAACACATGTCAAGACCTGGCCAGGGAGGTTGCCAGGGGACATACAGCAACACTGAGGGAGTTGCAGGGACCTCTTGCTAGTCCTGTTGTTCTGTACTACCTGTGAGAACACTCTCCCATATTCTGCATACATCTGGCCTATGGGGTAAGGTCAGAAGATGGAAGCATTTCCACACACCAAAAACAGCCAGGGGTGGATACATGTTGCAGTACAGCACATCGTGTCTCCCAAAGGCAGGTGTAAACATGTGTTATGGTGTAATGAGCCTAGGAATCAACCTCACAGCCACAATACCAACAGGTATGTGTGGTGCACAAGCAACACCTCTTATAACCTGAACACCAACATCTCCATGGTGAATCACACTAGTGGTATTAGCCTGCTGTGGTGCTACCATTCCACAGATAGAACAGGGCCTTTAGTCACGGTGGTGGGAATTCTGAACATTTCCAAATAACACCCACTTCTGCCCAAAAGCCATTAGGCGTCTGCAAGAATGCTGAGGATGAGGAGGTGTGTCAGCCTTCAACATGACAAAGAACTGCAGCATACATCCAAAGCTGCCTAAAAATGGCTCCACCTGAACACAAACATGGTTATGGATTGGTCCAGCCAGAGCCCGGACCTACACCAGATAGAAAACCCCAGTGTGACCTGATGAGGGCTGTGCACATGAGCTGCCCTTGCATTCTGACAGAGTTTGTGTGGAAGAGTGGACAAATAATGCCAAGTCAGGATGTGCCATACTGATAGACATCTTCACAAGAAGAGTGAATGCTGTAAGTCACTTACAAGGTGCTTCAACAACTTATAATTTTAAGTGTGCACGCATATGGAATCAACATATTGCAGTCATCATATGTTACATGTAACACGTGTTTGTTTATCGATTGAATTGCACAGGTCATATGTCACATGGAAGGTGGGTGACATATTTGAATGCATTATTGTGGTCTCATCATCTATATTATAAGAAAATGACATGCTCACAGGGTTGTGTACACTTATCATATCCACTGTATGCTTACAAGGCTGGTGGTGTAACAGGGATTGTGTGCCCATACATTCACTGCTCGTTTGCAGATCTGACATGCCCATGTATGTCATTAATCAGTGACATCACTCCTCAGATCATCCCACATATATCACAGAGAAACATAGGAGTTATGAGAAATTGAGCAGACATATGAGCCAGACCTCTACACATCCTGCAAGGATATGTACAGTTGTGAGGTATGTTCTGTAGTACTTTCCACTATGCTATACAGGTGAACAGCAATGATGTGTACATGGCTGCATTCTGTGCTGGGGAATGGCCATCACATACTAACACTAATCACACATCCCAGAGCTCTGTATTGTCAGTTGCATGTTATATAACTGGCTGCAATGCATGATGTTGAGAGCCGTGTGTCATGCATGTCACCATGTGGGTAATGTGTGGTCTGTGTAACAGGTTTGTGCCACCTCACCTGTAAGTGTGTGTGTGTGTGTGTGTGTGTGTGTGTGTGTGTGTGTGTGTGTGTGTGTGTGTGTGTGTGTGTGTGTGTGCATGTGTGTGTCTGTAGCAGCCAACATCAAAGTTCAGGTATTAATGTACATATGTTGTCTTCCTCTCACAGGTGACAGTGGGGTCTGGGTTCCCCCCTTTTGAAACAATGTCAATAGCTATGCAGACTCTGCCAATGATGATAGGAATACTAAGGTACAGGTGGGTTGTCAGGGGCTGAATATGTGCCTTTAGTTGGCATTCCACTCTTGTGCACACCATCTTTGCACACAGTGACAATGCCCACAGACATACTCCGTCATCAGTGGCCACAGATGATGAACAGTTGGCAGGTGGTGGCATTGGACAGGTTTGTGTGGTGACTATGGCAGGTGTGAGTGCAGGCCATAGCCAGAGTGCAGGCAAGGTCCCACACAGGTGGATGGACAGGGGTGCTTGTAGGAGGAAGGCAGCTTGTCAGGCCACTGTTGCAAGTGCCACAGAAGGAGTCATCAGACACGTGTTCCAGGCTGTCATGGATGCACAGGCACATAGTGAATGCCACAACACACAAATACTCAGGGTGATGGATGCAACTCTCCCTGATGTATATGGTGACATACATGACCTGGTTGGGTCCACATGTCAAAATACTGAGGTGTGGATCCAACCACAAACTAATCACTTTGGGAATCCATATCCCCCCCTGCAAAGGTAACCACCATGACAAACTTCTCCAAAGCTAACCTTGGGCTCCTTAAAATAGATGTAGCTAAGTTCACAGCACCCATGCAAATGGAGAATAGTTGCATGACCACCAGATCATACACCAATGCACTGTAAGAACATATACACACATGCATGGATCTTGCCATAACCAATAGAACCAAGATGCTGTCCTCCAAAACAGTAAGCCAATGTGGTGGTCCCCTGCCCTGCCATACACAAACTCAACAACATAACAAATAATCTGATGCGGAATAAGGTGAAGTCCCAAGACTGGAACAACTCCCTTATTGGCCTCAACAAAAGGTTGAGATCACTCATTAAATCCCCTAAAGCTAGCTATGAAAACAGAATTGCAGTGGCTAGGAAAGACAAACACAAGACCTTCAATAGTTATGTGAATAATCTCCATGCCAATAACCAGATGTGCTCTAAGCTACTGCACAATGGTACCTCCTATACTGAGCCAACAGATATTGCCAATATACTGTCTGGCAGTTTCAGTGCCAACCTGACCCCTCTCACCCCCCCAAAGGACCAATCACATACCAGCAGATTGCCAGACACCCAGTATTACTGCTGTACAGGTTAAAATAGCACTGTGCAAGGCCAGGAATACATCTTCTATGGGACCTGAGAATATCCCTGGCTGTGTTGTACATGAACTAGCACCACACCTCTGTGCCCTGTTCAATCACAGCCTCACCTCAGGCTTTGTCCCTACCAAATGGCACACTGCTACAGTCATCCCTCTCCACAAAGCATGAGCGACTACAGACCCTGGGAACTATCACTCCATTAGCCTGACGAGTCTGATATGCAAAGCTATGGAACACATCATCATCATTGACCTACTAAATAAGGATATAGGGGATCTCCAAAGTCTGGATCCCAAACAGTTTGGTTTTGTGGAGGGTAGATCATGCCTGCACAACCTGGTCAGCTTCTTTGAGTCAGTCACCAGAGCTGTGGATGATGTCAAGGTGGTCATACAGCCTACCTTGATCTGGCCAAGGCCTTTGATACCATTCCCCACTCTGGCATCATAGAAAACCCACTAAAGTAGGCATCAACCCCTATATCACTAGGTGGGTTGCACATTGGCTCACAGACACACAGTGTGAAAGTAGCTGACTTCAAGTCAGACTGATGACCAGTCACGAGTGGGGTCCTACAGTGTTCGGTCCTGGGTCCTTCCCTGTTTGGTATCTACTTCTCTGAAGTGCAGGCCATCACAAGGGTACTCTGGTTGACAAAGTTTTCAGACAATTGCATGTTGGGAGCTATTATTAACTACCCAAGTGATGTTGACATTCAGCAGAAAGGCCTCAATGAGACCAACGTATGCTGTGAGAAGCATGGCTTGAAGCTCAATAGCCAAATATGTGTCAGCATCCCCTTTGGGAACATCTCAGTTCTCATAAATCACCACATCGATGGTAGTCCACTGAACACAGAAGGCATTATAAGAGATCTGTGAACACAGGTTGACAGCAACCTCTCTTTTGACCACCACATAGCCACTGTGGGCAGGCAGTCCTTCTATGTGGCACATCTGATTACTAATGGTTTTGCATCCAGGAAGTAGGGGGTCATTGTCTCCCCCTACCCTTCCGTCATTAGGCCAATCATTGGGTACAATGCCCCATTTGGCATGTACCTCAATGGACATCTGCAACAACTGGGGAGGCCGCAAACGTACGTCACAAAGATGGACAGACTTAAAACACTACAACTATTCTCTGCCTCATATCGGCTACTTAGAGGCAATCTCTGCTTGCCCTTCAAAGCCATGTCTAACCCAGCTCTGTTAGAAATGCTACATCCAAGGATATCCCAATCCCTCCACACCACATGCTCCAGAGACCTCAACCTCATTACCACAATCAACAGAACAGGCCAGAGGGACGGGTGCATAACCCAGAGACTGCCCATGCAATGGACTAGACGTCCCATACATGTCAAACAGAGCATCTCACTGGCACTCTTCAAGAGACATCTTGCTGAATGGATGGGAAATGAGAATTCACCCCAGGGATCACTGCAGTGACTCTACTCCACAGAAGCACTGGGAAATAATGTCAGGTGACACACTGCCAGGGTAATCCTCTGGCTAGGCTTGTAAAGGCTCCAGGGTCATTAGCTTAGTACACACCTATGAACCTATGAACCTAAACATCTGGATATTCCATAGACATCTGTACAGAGGACTGGAATGACCTGCACAATGGCTTGACATGCTGCATGTGAGGCAGATGCTATTACCATGCTATATAAGGTAATGCCATCGGGAGGTGGAAAACAGGCATGGATGGTACACCACTCAAAATGCTACCAGCCAAACAGGATATGATCATTAACCAAAGTGACACACACACACAGTTGCCAGTATTGAGAATAGAACCCCTACCTGTCTAGTTATTTTTACTACAGTGTTACGCAGTTATCAGACATGCCACGGAGCTTACATGAGTTCTCCTCATCCCAAGTAACTTCTAAGGTGAGTGACATCAGTAGGCCTAGTAAAGTAGGGTGATGGGACAATTACAGGGTGGTACACAAATCAAAATGGTATAACCCACACAGTACATGTTTCTCACACACACACACGCACACACATGCACACACACACACACACACACACACACACACACACATGCACACACACACACACGCACACACCAGTATTGGGACTAGAACTCCTGCCTATCTAATTATATCTACTATAGTGTTTTGCAGTTACCACATGCGCTACAAAGCTTACTGAACATTCACATGGCCAAAACTGCTGATAACTGCACAGCTGAGGTAAAGTATTACAGATGGCAGTAAGTCTGCCTTCCGTTCCACCCTTATATCTTGCTAGTTCTTTCTGTCTTGCACTTCAAATGGCATTATGGCTTGGCACTTGACCAGGTTAATGCATCAATAAGTGTGGCACAGCTGGGAGCTGTCAGCAGTAGCCTCAGTACTTGCTAGTTATGTCCACCCCTTCCTGTATGATTGCAGGGCAGTTTTTTGTGCTGTCACCCATTACCCTGGTGCACTTGTCTATTCTGAGGCACTGTTGCAACTACCTCATGTACACAGACAAACCTTCCCTCTAAACTCCAAACACTCTGACCTGTGGGAGTTACCCGTATATCGCCCAATGTGGACATATGCACTCTCCAGCAAATACTGGACTAGCAGGTCAAGAGGATAAGATCAACACCTGCACCACACCATGTGGAACACATAGCTCATCATGACACCCACTTTGACAGCCATGACATACAATGAAAAGCCACACACACACCTTCACAGAGGCACTCAATGGACATTTGCCCAAACAGCACAGACCAGCAAGACAGATACCCACTCAGACATCATGAAATGACACATGCCAAGGGACACATATTTATCCTACACAGTGTGCCCCTCAACCTAAGCTCCTAAGGCTAACCACCTTGCACAATACAGTGCTCATGGCTGACTACTGAGGCATGCACATATCCCACTCACTAAGTTCAATATGGAACAGGTAACAGCCAAATATCTATCACATGCCAACATGCCAGCATCCAACACATGACACAGCCAGTCATGGCACTCCACAACAACTACGAGTATCACTCTGTATCCATGTGGGTGTGAATGATCCTGGGACACACCTCCCTGGACTACATGATAGGAGGCATGCTTGACCTCTCTGATTATGTGGTCCAGGCAGGTGTGACATAGCCCTGAGCAGTATACTGCGGTCACCCAGAATGATGCTGTGGTATTAGCAACAGATGATTGACAGCAACATTGGCTTATGTGTTTTGTGTCATTCTCAGGGGATCCAGTATCTCTCTGCTTGGGATGACAAGATTGACAGAACTCAATGACTTGCCACAGATATCCTACATCTGTCAGTGCTGGGTTTCTAGGTACTGGCTAAGTGGCTTGCCACCCTTATAATGCCTTATTAGGCAGTGTTCCTAATATAATTACCACCATGACAGCTAGACATGTATGCAATCTGTGGGTCATGCTGCTCAACAGTAGACATCTAACTGTCAGGATGCAGCCACTCAAAGCACTCATTGGAGTGGAGGACATTAACATGTCTGCTGTAATGGAGAGGTGGTTCACAACACCAGACAGCAGCCCTGCAGTACCAGGCTATAATGCATTCCACAGCTGCCAGCCCCCAAATATGGACCACACCACACCTCCACCACAGGTGGTGTTGTCTCCATATTCATTACGGATAGGAAGACCTCCAGACTAGTATTCCTGCATAATGCATTGGTGATGCTTCTAGTACAACTGCCTTGGGGTAATAGTGCAATCCAGACCATAGCCTGCTATGGGTCCACATCTGTGACTCTAGACTGTCAATGCACATCCCTCAACACCCTGCCATCCATGATAGTCCAACGCAACACTGACATAGTATGAGAATTCAACTACCCCTCCATCACCTGGGGAAAGTAGTCAAATGCCAGTACAGTGGTCCAACACTTCCTGGGATTCATCATTTCCAATGCCCTGGACTGGCTCATACTGACCACTGGTAGAGAATGCAACAACCTTGACCTGTGTTGACTACTTAAATATTTCTATTGTGGGTGGCCACTGATGTGCACTGCTTCCCATGTATGTGATTTATATACCATAACATGGACCATGTCTGGGTTGTGCACCTGTCCCACAAGCATGTTCTTTGAAGTGTGGAAGTGTGCTTGAGGTCTCTGGGCCATGTTGTGTGGACAGATTGGTATCTTCAGATGTAGCATTCCTAACCTAGTTTGGTGTGACATGGCTGTATAACTGAGGCAGTGTTTGCACCTACATAGACAGTATGATACAGGGATTCATTGGAGTTGGTGGAGTCTGTCCATAAAGGGCATGTGTATAAGGCATGGTATTCTCTTTGTGTGGTACGTTTGCAGACTCTACAGTTGTTGCAGGTGTCCAGTGAGGTACATGGAAAAAGGACCACTGTACACATTGATTGGGCTACTGAGGGGATGGTACAGGGTAACCATGTCCTTTTACTTGCTGGATAACACACAGTCAGGAGATGTAACACATTAAAGTACTTTTTGATGTCAGTGGCACTGTTGTGGTCAACAGACAGCTGACTGTCAACCTGTGTTCCCCATTCTGTTATTACAACGTCACTGTTCAGTGGACTACCACCAATGTATTACTTCATGTGAGTCATGGTGTTCCCAGAGATAATGGCAGCACATCTCTTGGCATTGAGGTAATGTCCAGGGTTCTGACAACAGTCATAGGTGTAAGAGTGGACTTTGTGCATGATGTCAACATCACATGAATTGGGAATGCTACCACCCACCTTACTGTTGTATGAAACATTTTCAGCCAGGGCGCCTTTGTGTTCTCCTGCACCTCATAAGGGTAGATCCCAAACATGAGAGGACATGTGTCTGTACCCTGTGTGACACCAGTCATGTCTGGTCATCGGTTTGACATGGAGTCCACTGCAATCACACCATGGGTGCTATCTGTGAAGCAGGTTTCAGGAGAACTACTGATATAGTGGTTGATGCCTAGACAAGTGTGTTTGTGTATGATTCCTGGGTGGAGAGTGGTCTCTGAATATTAGAAGAGTTGCCTATATTGTTAACTATTCCATACTGTCATATAGTCATTGCACATGGCACTACACATTTGGGGCTGTAGATTGTCTACACCAACTTCTATGGTGATTGACAACTGTTGGCCTTGTAATGTGGACATTGGGACATATACCAGGTCATCAATATAATAATTTAGCAAAACCCACCTCCCAATGGATCCTCTTATCACACAATCACACCAACACCCACACAGGATCACAGGATACTGATAACAGACACACACACAGACACACACACACACACACACACACCTACACACACACACACACACACACACACACACACACACACACACACACACACTTGCCAGTACTGAGTTTCTAACCCCTACCTATGTATTGCTACTACAGTGTTACACATTTATCGCACATGCCATAGAGCTTATAGGTAGACCAGCGTCCAAACATACCTCAAAGGTGAGTGACATCAGCAACCATTGTAAAGTATGACACTTTGAAATGTACTGGCTGTGTATGGACACCAAATACTTCAACCTACAGATATACACACACACACTCGCACAGACACACTTCAGTTGCCAGAACTGAAATTAGAACTCCTACCTAAGTAGTATTTTGCACTATGGTATCACACAGTTATTGCGAGCACCATAGAGCTTATATGTTGGAGAGCTGTCCAGGGTTATCTTTGAAGGTGAGTGACATCAGCAGCAGTGCTAAAAGAGAGGTAAGAAAAGTTTAGTGAGTGTTAAGACACACACATTCTCTCACACAAACACACACAATTTCATAGTTGCCAAGACCAGGATTAGAACTCCTACCTACCTAGTTTGCTACACTGTAGTATTATGCAGTTATCACAAGTGCCACAGAGCTTATATGTTAGCGAGCTGTCCAAAGGTATCTTTGCAGGTGAGTGATATCAGCAGCAATGCTAAAGGAGGGGTAGGGGAAGTGTAGTGGGTGTAAATGGTCTCAAAATCATGTCTAATACAAAGACACACACACTCTCTCATACAAACACAAACACTTTCACAGATGCCAAGACCAGGATTAGAATTCCTACCTAACTAATTCACTACACTATAGTATTACGCAGTTATTGTAAGTGCCACAAAGCTTATATGTTGGTGAGCTGTCCAAAGGTATCTTTGTAGGTGAGTGATATCAGCAGCAGTTCTAAAGGAGGGCAGGGGAAGTGTAGTGAGTGTGAATGGCCTCAAAAATCATGTCTGTACAAAGACACACACACACTCTCTCTCATACAAACACACACATTTTCACAGTTGCCAAGACCAGGATTAGAATACCTACCTAACTAGTTTGCTACACTATAGTATTACACAGTTATCGCAAGCACCACAGAACTTATATGTTGGTGAGCTGTCCACGGGTAACGTTGAAGGTGAGTGACATCAGCAGCAGTGCTGAAGGAGAGGTAAGGGAAGTGTAGTGAGTGTGAATGGCCTCAAAATCATGTCTCTACAAGGATGCACACACTCTCACACACAAACACACAGATTTTCACAGTTGCCATGATCAGCATTAGAACACCTACCCAACTAGTTTGCTACACTATAATATTATGCAGTTACTGCAAGTGCCACAGAGCTTATATGTTGGTGAGCTGTCCAAAGGTATCTTTGAAGGTGAGTGACATCAGCAGCAGTGCTAAAGGAGGGGTAAGGGGCGTGTAGTGAGTGTGAATGGCCTCAAACACATTCATCTAAAAACACACACACACACACACACACACACACACACACACACACACACACACACGCACACACACGCACACACACACACACTCACATACAACTTTACATTTGGCAGGGCTGAGATTACAAATGCTACATGAATACTTATTTGTACTATAGTGTTACACAGTTATCACAAGCTCCACTGACACTATAGGGCTGAGGGTTGACAAAAGGAATTTCTACAGTGAATGACATCAGCACATCATGCGTTTTGGCCAATGGGATATGTACTGGGTAGGACATGCCTCATAATGGTATTCGCTGTGTCACTGTCTGTCTCTCTCTTCCCCATGTCTCTGTGTGTGTATGTTTGACATATGATATTATGTTGGCCTTAGATATGTGTGAGTATTCCTATCCAATGTGTGTGTGTGAATTATAACTGGTGTACAATTTGGTGTGTGTGCACAGACATCTGCAAACAGCAGATATCTATAGTCCACTGTGTTGTCAGATATGGGCTTTATTTCTCTAAGTGTACGAGCATGCCCAGTATGACCTTGTATATTGAGTGTGTGAATCCATTCCAGGGAGAGCTATAGTCCAGACCAGGGTTTTTGTATGCTACAGCTACACCTAGCAGCCTGTTTCTGCAGGATATATGTAGATAGGTTGCCAATATGGAGACACAATGGGCGTAACATACGGGGGAATACTGTAACTCTTGCTGTCTATGCTTCTTGTGTAACATGGTTGGTTGTAGCATAGATTGTCTGACATATGTACTGTTTTACACTGTGATGTATCATGTCATCAACTACTGACAGATATCATTCTTTGCTCACAGTTATTTACCAGGGAAATACAAGATGAATGAAGCTGAGACCATTATTCTGAGGCATAGACTACACATTCTGGCACACTCCTGCCATTGTGGAGGGTTAGCTACAGTCAATAGTCTGCTGGTTCTGTGTACATGGCCCAGCCCCTTGTTAGTATGCTGGCTGGGGATCCCCTTCTTGTGCTTTTCTCAACTTAACAGAATGGCCATATCCTGCTGGGGCTATACCTCTCAGCTGTACATGTACACCCAGGTTATCCAGAGGCAGGACACCTATATCTGGTCAGTTTACCTTCACATTGTGGTTTACAAGAAGTTGTGTGGCTTTTCATTCATGGGTTTGCAGTCAGGGGGTAGTATGGGTAGACATTAGAGTTTCAAACTTCACACTCTCCATAACATCCATGCTTCTACACCCCCCTCGTTATTCTCTCATCTTCTTAACATTATGAAAGCACTGTCACAGAGGTATCCCTATATGTCGGCCTTAATTCCAGTAGTATTTATGGACTGGTCCACAGTTCTTGCAGTAGGACATGGGGAGGCATGCTACTGGCATTTGTCAGCATGGCCTTGCATTTGTTTTCTGTTTACTGTGTTAGATTGTTAGTTAGGACCCCCTGACATTCCGTACATTGGCAGTATGGGTGAGGCATGGGCCTTTTTTAGAGGACTGTAGGCCATTTGAGAGTGCTGTAGGCCATCTGTAGCAGGCCAGTGCATTCTGTCACTCATACGTTCCCAGGCTGCAAGCCAGTGGATTACCCTGGTGTGACAGTGCTAAGTGGTTGATATGTTCCTGTCAATCCCTCCAGTTCATGCTGATCCACAAGTCTGGATGCAGGCAGGTTGGTGCTTACAGCTATGGACACACCTGAATGGGACACCTATTCAGCATGCAGCGTCATGTATGTATTCCCATACAGAGATGAGTTCATGCTGTACTCATTCCCTACAGCAATGATATGACCTGTGATAAACCTGTGGCTGCTGGTGGGGGTGAGCTGAGTGCATGTGTGATATGGAAGCTACTGCCACCTGACTCACAGATATACTTGGGACATTCCCCTTATGTTGCCTTGTGTGTGGACATGGGCAACATGTCATTACTTTATAACTGTGCCTTTTGTGATCTGCCAATGATTGACCAGACTATCAGTATTCCATACTAGAGGGACAACTAATGTGATGATAACCTCTATTTATAATTCTAAAATTGTGTGCAGTTGCCAGTTATTTTATATGCACTCTGTGTAGGGTACTTCCACCTGTGTACTGTTTCTATGTATGGGCTCCTATTCATTGCGTGTCCAGCTTTCCGACAGTGACAGATATTGTCATGTGGACAGTGAGTATGTACAACTGCTGACATGGGTGTAGCTGAGAAGCAGTGTGTTTGGCACTGCAGTTGGAACATGGCCCTGTCGACCACAGTAATGTACCTAGGCCACTGAGACAGCCTACATGCTGACCACTTCCAGGCAATACTAAACACACAACAAACTTACCACACTGTCCCCTGCATATTGCACACATACCACAATCTATCATGTAGATTGGGGCAGCTCTGGAAATCTGTGCTCCAGTGATATCACTCCTCAAATTTACATGTTACTGCATTTCTACATGGGATTGGGGGTTTGCACACCTGAAGACTGTAAACATTTGCGATGACTGTACTGGTAGTTCAGTTACTCTGTTGGCTTCCATTTCATATTGTATTGTGACCTATCATGCAGAAAGGAGGCATATCAGTAGAGTACACGTGTTAGACCATAATGGCATAGATTTCAGTTTCAGACGTCTTACCCTTCAGAACTAAAATGCAACTGCCATACCTTTAGTAGTATGTCTGTGTAGGTCTGGAGGGGGGGGCTGTTCACCATTGCCATCATTTGGGACCTTAGCCCAGCCTTTCTTTATGGTCATCTACACCTGTCCTGCTGGGTGAGGCTGGTGGTGGATATGTGACCCTCATTGACATCCATGTGTGTGACCTATGGACACCCACAGTTATTTGGGCCACCACATGTATTGCGGTGGGAGTTGTCACCTTGAGTAGTACTGCCTAGTATGTTGACACCAGTATTCCTTATGGAGTTCCTTCTGTCCCATATAGCTGTCAGCTGTCTGCTGCTATCCCATTCAGCCACAGAATTCCCTTGAATGCTTGCATCCATACCATACTTACAACTATCAGAACATACTACTCCATTCACTAATTGATAGGAAGAGTGACTTACTTTGTTGCTGGGCCAGTATTGAGGATGGTGCTTGAGGGCTGGCACATGGTAAAGCACAGGTATTGTCATGTTTGGCATCCATTTTACTGTATGTGCGAGTCAGAGAGAGGTGTCATTCCCTGGGTGCCTATAGTGTCAGTCTGTGTGCTATGTGTTGCCTCTTTGCCAAGGCCAGGGCATACTGGGCATGCCTCCGTCTACTTAGGGGCTGGCTCAGGGGGCTCCTCGTCTGAGTCCCTCTGTGCCTATGGGGACTTTGGCAATGGTGGAGGGGCTGTGTGGCTCTTCCCCATCCTGTTCCTGCTGCAGCTGTTTCCACAGGATCATATTGTGTAGCATGGCACATACTATGAAATGTGTGCACATGTGGCTGAAGTGTACTGCAAGGCTCCACCTAATATGTCCAGGCAGTGAAACCGTGACTTGAGCATCCCAAGCACCCACTCTATAATGATCCTGGTTTGTGAGTGTGCCACATTATGGCATTCTTGCATGGGTGTGTGTGCATTTCTGATGGGTATCATCATCCACAGCTCCAGTGCATAACCAGCATCCCCCACCAGATGCCATATGGGATGTCCCCCCCTGGAAAATCCCTCATACAGCTGTGAGGAATGCCAGATGTGGGTGTTGTGATAGCTTTCAGAGCTGCCAGTACACACATTCATGGTAATGTAATGGGCATTGCACATGACCTGGCAGCTGATGGAGGGGAAGACCTTGTGGTTTATGCAGACTCCACCCTGCTCACCAGGTGGTGCTTTGATATGGACATGCATGCAGTCTATGGCAGCCAGTACCTGCAGGTATTCAGCTACATGGTGGAAGAGACACATATTGCTGGTCAATTCCTCACGGGTTTTGGGGAAGGAGATGTGTTCATGGACATGTGGTAGCATGGCATCCAGGAACTGATGGAGTACTCTGGATACAGATGCCTGTGACATCCCCAAGATATCCCCAGTAGGTCTTTGGAAAGTACCTGTAGCTAGTATTCTTAAGGCAACACATACCTTAGTATCCACTAGGATGGATCCCCCTTTGTTTGTTCTAGATGTAAGGCAAGGCCGGCACAGCTCCACAGTTTGCTGATGGATGTCCCTGTCCACCCTCTAACACTCTACAATCTCTAGGTCATGTAGCCCCTAATAGGTCACCCTGGGTCTGAACACTCTCCTCCTCCTTCTGTGTCTGCAGCAGTTGGCAGCATTATCCTCCTCACCACCGTCAGCCTCCAGCACATAGTGATGTATCCGAGTAATGGCAGCCCCTAGCATTTTGTCGGTTAAAATTCCTAGATTTACTCCAAAGGTGTAGAGTTTCTGGAGAAATGCAGACTGAGGAGTGTTTCCGTACTTTATAGTGGTGAGCTGCTACTGCTACCTGGCTGTTTTTGATTCATTCCAGCTGGCAGCTTACTTGCTCATGACTTGGATTTAGCCACTATGAGTGTTAGGAAACATTACTGGTGATTTGTGAATGATTGCCTTTATTCTGCTGTTGCCCTTTTTGTAATTAATTTTTACTTCCATCTCCTCCCATTTACAGCTTTGGAGCTACCTGCCAACTGTATTATATTTGCAGGGCCCATTCTGAGTTGCAAGACTCCCATAGTAGTGATTTCTATATCAGTTCACCTTTATTTTGTGCTGTTGCCCTTTGATTCTATTTTACATGTCCTCCCATCTTAAGCTCTATATCCATCTGTCAGCTGCATTATTTGAGTGCTTTCACTGGCCAGTTGTGGGTTGCACACTCCCATATTGCTAATTTGTACAGCGTTTCCCTTGTTCTGCTACTTCCTTTGCCTTTTCCTTCTATCCTTCCTCTTTCAGCCTTTTCATAGTGTAAACAGCAAGACATGTCCATCCCCTGCATGTGCACACTCTCTTCCGTTCATGGAGTATGAGTAAACAGCCTCAGACTTAAGCCCTCTCCTAGCTGTGCTTAGCTAAGCAGACACCAGCCAACAGGACTCCAATGTGCTTCCAGCAAGCATGACACAACCCCTTTTCATCTTACTTGCTCCTCCTGTCTACATGATGGTGTTAGAGCACCTACACAGTTAGGTGCAGTCTGACACTTAGAAATATTCCTGTTCAACTTGTGATTCAGTATGTCTCCTCATTAACATACCCCACTGCCTTAAGCCCTAGTTACAGCACTATTCCCGAGCCTTCCCCCTTAGCAACCACTGTTTCCTGCCTATGTTTACTTTCTGCATGCCATTGACTATAATAGCAAAATGCAGAAAGTAGTACTACTGATGTTTCCCCCCATTTATACTTTTTCCTCCCCCCTCCCACTAGCATACCACATCCCCTACCCTCAATGGCCGAGTTCGGCCAACATAAAATAAAATTTAATTTTTATTTTTTCGAATGGTTTTGCATGCCAATGGCCATATATTTGGCCATTGACATGCATAACCTAATTAATACATGCTTTCTGGAGCGCTGACATGCCTCCGTTGTGTAGATTGCAGAAATGTATTCAGTCAGTAACTGAATACATTTCTGCAAATGACACTGTTCCAACATGGAACATGCCGCTTTGCTGGATCACTAATCAAGCTCATTTGCATAGTTTCCACCAGCAAATGAGCTCATTAGCATCCCGCACAACTTTTCATGCTGGAACAGTGTAGGGCTGTTCATGCATGTGAAAACGGTATGTACATGGATCGCAAAGCAGCCATTTTCCATGCAGGAATGGTTACACTGTTCCTGCATGGAAAATTAACATTCTTGAATCCCGGGGTATGTGTCCACAGTGGTAAGATACACATTATACATTGCCCACCTCATAACTAAAGGCATCACATCTGCCCACCTCATAACTAAAGGCATCACATCCAAGTCCAGGAAGGTCACAGCTCTGCTGTACTCATCCCTTATCAGACCACTAATTGAGTACAGTGCTCCCTTCTCTATCTACCTCACCAGACACCTGCAGCAACTGGAGAGACCGCAGAGGTTTCTGACCAAGAGAATCCAGGGCCTCCAAAACATGATATACATGGAAAGACTGAAAGCCCTGTCACTGTACTCAGTATTATACAGGCTTCTGAGAGACAACCCAAGCCTGCCCTACAGAGCAGTCTTGGACCTTGCCCTAATGTTAATGCTGGACATCCACAAATCAAATGGAACAAGAATAACTTGCTGCATAAATCTCCACCTAGCCTGTGATATAAACAGAACATGCTGGGGAGAAAGCTATATTGCCCAGTGACTGCTGCTCCTCTGTATTAGGCTCCCACTCCATGTGAAGCAGTGCTCCTCAATTACCCTATTGAAAAGCAAATTTGACAGCTGGATGGGTGATTATAAATTCACCCTAATGGTAGCGACTATGTCCCTAATGGACAGGGGCAGTCAGTGCTGATCACAAAATCTCTATAAGAATGACCATCTAACTATGCTCAGTAAGGGTACTTGAGTTTTTACACTGCTAGGCTTGTAAAGGTCCTAGGGTTATTAGCGTAGTAACCTCCTAGGAACCTATGAAGCTATGAACCTATGCAGGCCTGCCATCATCTTCTTTCCTACATCCACTGCTACTGCTGATGTCATGCACTGTAAGCTGTTCAGCAGCCTTGTAAAACTCAGACTTGTGCCAAGGCTCTTGCTTAAATTACTGAGTTCTGTAGGCTGTGTACTTATATAGGTAGAAGTTCTGTTCTCACTGGAGCCAACTGTGTGTGTTTGTGTGTGTGTGTGTGTGTGTGTATGTGTGTGTGTGTGTGTGTGTGTGTGTGTGTGTGTGTGTGTGTGTGTGTGTGTGTGTGTGTGTGTGTGTGTGTGTGTGTATCTAGCCTGAACAACAGAAGTGTGTATCCTACAGTTACTCCTCCAATCCCATGAATTGACACTATTTTGATACTTGCACATGCCTGAACATCCATTTCATGCAGACCTCCCAACATCTTCTCTCCAGCATGCACTGCTGATGTCATCCACTATACGTTGGCCTACTGTCTTGTAAAAGTCAGACTTGTGCCATGGCACTTCTGTAAATTACTGAGGTCTGTAGTCTGTGTACTTAGATAAGGAGGGGTTCTGTTCTCACTGCAGTCAACTGGGGTGCATATGTGTATGTGTGCACTTGCTTAACATTACAGATAGCCTTTTAACCAGCATGTGGGACACTGCTAATACCATATTCTGCTCACCAGACACTGCTGATGTCATCAGCTATAAAGTGTTGTCTGAGACACTGCAAGTCAGATTTGAGCTGTGACCTTGCCTTAAATACAGATTTTTGTAGTTTCTTTACTTAGGTGGGAGTTCTATTTTTGTTGCAGTCAACTGTGATGTGGGTGCACACCTGTTTGACATTAGACAGAGCCTTTTACATCAGCATATGGGACACTGCTATTACCATATTCTCCTCACCAGACACTGCTGATGTCATCAGCTGTAACTGATTTGTGGATGTGCACTCTTCTGACCAGGGCAGGATCAAAGACTTGTCTGGAGGCCAAGCAAAAATAACCTCATGCTATATGATACAGATTACAGTGACATGGCTTTCAGTATATCCACATACATCATGGTATGATTTGTAGGTCTTGTGTTTTCTTGGTGAAAAATCCCTGTGGTCTCTCCAGCTGCTGCATGTGTCTGGTGAGGCAAAAGAGAGCATTATACTCTATATTAGTGTTCTGATGAGGTTCGAGTACAGTGCTGTAATATAATCATGAGATCTGAATATGATGGTGTGACTTACGATGTGCGCAACAAAGGCTTTCAATACCAGCGTGAACACATTGTGGTGGAAGTTCAGATTGCTATGTATGTGTGTTGCCAATGATGCATCACTGGATTTCAGCATAGAGGTACTATTGTCAATGCTGTAATTAGCAGGGAATTCCACTTTGCAGAAGGACAAAATAAAGACACATTTTTGCATTTAGTTGTAGACCATGTGGCTTTGTCACCAACCATTTGTGTGTGTTAACCTCTACTGTAGTTTGTTATCATCATAGGTTGACTCAATGATTGCACTCAGTATGCAAGAATCAGCCAACACGATAAGCAAAAGACAGTACACTTTAGCCTGTACTGTCAATAAATACATTCCAAACAGTAAAGGACCAAGCACAGATCCCTGGATACACCAATGGTGGCAGTTATACTGGCACAGGTTGATTTACCAATTTTCACAGTATGTGCTCTGTCAGTGAGCCAACTGGTTACCTGTCTAGTAGTGATGGAAGATTTAATCCTGAGCTGGGAGAGTTTCTCAATGATATCTGCATGGGGAATTGTGTTCAAACCCCAGACCAGATCAGGATAGCCAATATTCCCTGTCTTAGCTTTATCCAGGCCTATCACACAGAATCGATGGACTGTGACAACATCACAGATCACCTGTCATGTGACTCATCACATACACCTTCCTGACATGGTTGAATCACGCTTCAGCACACCCTCTACACAGACTATGTTCCTGTAGAAGGATGTCCATCAACAACATACATCTGTCTGAGTTGGGGGGCAGCACCTGATGCATGCATGTATAAACACATTCTGACTCTCCTCATCTGTGAGGTAGACCAACATGTCATCATGGACCTTTTCTAAACAGACACTAGTAATATCCCAGCTGTGTGGAACAGACCTGTGAGTTGTTAATGCTACATCATATCCGTTACATCTGTTAGATGTCCTCACAGAGGTCATTGAGGGCATGCATGATGACAGCACTATCATCCTTTTGAACTTGACAAGCCAAAGGCATTTGACACAAATCCACACTGAGCTATTTACTCAGCAGTGTCAGATGTGGCCATAAACACCTATATCACTGACTGGGTAGACCACTGTATCACATATGTGGCATCAAAATATGTTGAAATGTGTGAAATGGCCTAAATCTTAGGTACAGTGATAGGTCTGCCCATCAGGGCTGTCTGATAGACCCTTTCCTGTCCATTCTTTAAGTGACAGACATCACAGAAGACATACACATTCATTGTCCAAGCAGCTGTCCGAAGGACTACAAATTGTGGGCAATCATTGACGTCAACTGTGATATTAGTATAATACAGACAGTATTAGCACACACCAATGATTGCTGCCACAGCCATGACAACACCTGTAATGACACAAAAACATGGGGGGATTTTTTACATCATTAAAACAAACACACAACCAATTACAGTGGTAAGATACACATTCTATATTGCCCACCTCATAACTAAAGGCATCACATCTGCCCACCTCATAACTAAAGGCATCACATCCAAGTCCAGGAAGATCATAGTTCTGCTGTACTCAACCCTTATCAGACCACTAATTGAGTACAGTGCTCCCTTCTGTATATACCTCACCAGACACCTGCAGCAACTGGAGAGACCACAGAGGTTTCTGACCAAGAGAATCCAGGGCCTCCAAAACATGATATACATGGAAAGACTGAAAGCCCTGTCACTGTACTCAGTATTATACAGGCTTCTGAGAGACAACCCGAGCCTGTCCTACAGAGCAGTCTTGGACCTTGCCCTAATGTAAATGCTGGACATCCACAAATCAAATGGAACAAGAATAACTTGCTGCATAAATCTCCACCTAGCCTGTGATATAAACAGAACATGCTGGGGAGAAAGCTATATTGCCCAGTGACTGCTGTTCCTCTGTATTAGGCTCCCACTCCATGTGAAGCAGTGCTCCTCAATTACCCTATTGAAGTACAAATTTGACAGCTGGATGGGTGATTATAAATTCACCCTAATGGTAGCGACTATGTCCCTAATGGACAGGGGCAGTCAGTGCTGATCACAAAATCTCTCTAAGAATGACCATCTAACTATGCTCAGTAAGGGTACTTGAATTTTTACACTGCTAGGATTGTAAAGGTCCTAGGGTTATTAGCATAGTAACCTCCTAGGAACCTATGAAGCTATGAACCTATGCAGGCCTCCCATTATCTTCTCTCCTACATCCACTGCTACTGCTGATATCATGCACTGTAAGCTGTCCAGCAGCCTTGTAAAACTCAGACTTGTGTCATGGTCCTTGCTTAAATTACTGAGTTCTGTAGGCTGTGTACTTATATAGGTAGGAGTTCTGTTCTCACTGGAGCCAACTGTGTGTGTGTGTGTGTGTGTGTGTGTGTGTGTGTGTGTGTGTGTGTGTGTGTGTGTGTGTGTGTGTGTGTGTGTGTGTATCTAGCCTGAACAGCAGAAGTGTGTATCCTACAGTTACTCCTCCAATCCCATGAATTGACACTATTTTGATACTTGCACATGCTTGCACATCTATTTCATGCAGACCTCCCAACATCTTCTCTTCAACATGCACTGTTGGCCTATTGCCTTGTAAAAGTCAAACTTGTGCCATGGCACTTCTGTAAATTACTGAAGTCTGTAGTCTGTGTACTTAGACAAGGAGGGGTTCTGTTCTCACTGCAGTCAACTGGGCTGCATGTGTCTATGTGTGCACTTGCTTAACATTACAGATAGCCTTTTAACCAGCATGTGGGACACTGCTAATACCATATTCTGCTCACCAGACACTGCTGATGTCATCAGCTATAAAGTGTTGTCTAAGACACTGCAAGTCAGATTTGAGCTGTGGCCTTGCCTTAAATACAGATTTTTGTAGTTTATTTACTTAGGTGGGGGTTCTATTTTTATTGCAGTCAACTGGGATGTGGGTATGCACCTGTTTGACATTAGATAGAGCCTTTTACATCAGCATATGGGACACTTCTATTACCATATTCTCCTCACCAGACACTGCTGATGTCATCAGCTATAACTGATTTGTGGATGTGCACTCTTCTGACCAGGGCAGGATCAAAAACTTGCCTGGAGGCCAAGCAGAAATAACCTCATCCTATATGATATATATTACAGTGACATGGCTTTCAGTATATCCACATACATCATGGTATGATTTGTAGGCCTTGTGTTTTCTTGGTGAAAAATCCCTGTGGTCTCTCCAGCTGCTGCATGTGTCTGGTGAGGCAAAAGAGAGCATTATACTCTATATTAGTGTTCTGATGAGGTTCAAGTACAGTGCTGTAATATAATCATGAGATCTGAATATGATGGTGTGACTTATGATGTGCACAACAAAAGCTTTCAATACCAGTGTGAACACATTGTGGTGGAAGTTCAGATTGCTATGTATGTGTGTTGCCAATGATGCATCACTGGATTTCAGCATAGAGGTACTATTGTCAATGCTGTAATTAGCAGGGAATTCCACTTTGCAGAAGGACAAAATAACAACACATTTTTGCATTTAGTTGTAGACCATGTGGCTTTGTCACCAACCATTTGTGTGTGTTAACCTCTACTGTAGTTTGTTATCATCATAGGTAGACTCAATGATTGCACTCAGTATGCAAGAATCAGCCAACACGATAAGTGAAAGACAGTACACTTTAGCCTGAACTGTCAAGAAATAGATTCCAAACAGTAAAGGACCAAGCACAGATCCCTGGATACACCAATGGTGGCAGTTATACTGGTACAGGTTGATTCACCAATTTTCACAGTATGTGTTCTGTCAGTGAGCCAACTGGTTACCTGTCTATTGATGTAAAATTTAATCCCCAGCTGGGAGAGTTTCTCAATGATATCTGCATGGGGAATTGTGTTCAAACCCCAGACCAGATTAGGATAGCCAATATTCCCTGTCTTAGCTTTATCCAGGCCTATCACACAGAATCAATGGACTGTGACATCATCACAGATCACCTGTCATGTGACTCATCACATATACCTTCCTGACATGGTTGAATCACGCTTCAACACACCCTCTACACAGACTATGTTCCTGTAGAAGGATGTCCATCAACAACATACATCTGTCTGAGTTGGGGGGCAGCACCTGATGCATGCATGTATAAACACATCCTGACTCTCCTCATCTGTGAGGTAGACCAACATGTCATCATGGACCTTTTCTAAATGGGCACTAGTAATATCCCAGCTGTGTGGAACAGACCTGTGAGTTGTTAATGCTACATCATATCCGTTACATCTGTTAGATGTCCTCACAGAGGTCATTGAGGGCATGCATGATGACAACACTATCATCCTTTTGAACTTGACAAGCCAAAGGCATTTGACACAAATCCACACTGAGATATTCACTCAGCACTGTCAGATGTGGCCATAAACACCTATATCACTGAGTGGGTAGACCACTGTATCACGTATGTGGCATTAAAATATGTTGAAATGTATGAAGTGACCTAAATCTTAGGTCCAGTGATAGGTCTGCCCATCAGGGCTGTCTGATAGACCCTTTCCTGTCCATTCTTTAAGTGACAGACATCACAGATGACATACACATTCATTGTCCAAGCAGCTGTCCGAAGGACTACAGATTGTGGGCAATCATTGATGTCAACTGTGATATTAGTATAATACAGACAATATCAGCACACACCAATTATTGCTGCCACAGCCATGACAACACCTGTAATGACACAAAACATGGGGGGATTTTTTACATCATTAAAACAAACACACAACCCAAATATAATGTAGACATCACATCATATAATCAGACCAATAGGTATGTGACCTGTGTCCTGGGGTAGATGGTGAATGGTATGTCCACCAGCATGTGGTCACAGTACTGACTAGTTACTTGTATATAACACAGCTACTGGATATGTTACACCAGATGCATGTATGCTGTCTGTTCCGGTGATAAACACAGTACATATATAGCTGTTGACGACATTGATGGCAAGGGTTGCATTCATGACAGTGTGGATTGTGCTATATATATCTGCCATGCACAATACTCACCTAGCCTGTATTGATCATAATGTCACATACAGGTATAGCAGTGTCCCTCCTGACACCTTCAGCAGATGCTACAGTGCCCAGACAGTGTTTGTGATTGCCCTCATAGAGTGCATACAAACATACATACATACAAATATTTCAAGTGTGGGCATTAATGCCCTTCTAGCTTGCCAATATACCAAAACACTTGTTCCCATAATAGGTGTCCAGGGTGTTCTTAAAAAATATCTAAACTAGTGCTTGCTTTAATGCAATTTGGTAGTCTGTTCCAAGCATCAGCTACTCTGTCAGAGAACCAACTAGTACACTTCTCATTCCTATAGAATCTTCTACATAGGTTATCTGATGATTCTCTAGTACTTTTTGATAACCCCAAACATTCCCAGAGGTAGTTGTCCCTAAATGCCCTATATACCTGAATAAGATCTCCTCTTAAATATCTGAAAGAGACACTATACAAGTTTAGATATTTTAGTCATTCATAATAACTTAGATTTTCACATCCATAGATGCCCTTGGTATATTTCCGCTGTACTCTTTCCAGTTTATTCATGCTTGTTTTCCTATAGGGTTTCCATATCATTATTCCATACTCAAGTTTGGGTCTAATGTAACTAACAAACAATGGCTTCATTATGTTTGATTTCCTAGACTTTATAAATCTTTTTTATACAACCTATAGTTCTATAACTATTATTAGCCAATTGGTTGATAAGGAGGGGTTCTGTTCTCACTGCAGTCAGCTGGGGTGCATGTGTGTATGTGTGCACTTGCTTGACATTACAGATAGCCTTTTAACCAGCATGTGGGATGCTGCTAATACCATATTCTGCTCACCTGACACTGCTGATGTCATCAGCTATAAAGTGTTGTCTGAGACACTGCAAGTCAGACTTGAGCTGTAGCCTTGCTTTAAATACAGATTTCTGTAGTTTGTTTACTTAGGTGGGGATTCTATTTTTGTTGCAGACAACTGGGGTGTGGGTGTGCACCTGCTTGACATTAGACAGAGCCTTTTACATCAGCATGTGGGACACTGCTATTACGATATTCTCCTCACCAGACACTGCTGATGTCATCAGCTATAACTGATTTGTGGATGTGCACTCTTCTGACCAGGGCAGGGTCAGAGACTTGCCTGGAAGCCAAGCAGAAATAACCTCATCCTATATCATATAGATTACAATGACATGACTTTCAGTATATCCACATACATCATGGTATGATTTGTAGGCCTTGTGTTTTCTTGGTGAAAAATTCCTGTTGTCTCTCCAGCTGCTGCATGTGTCTGGTGAGGCTGAATCTACCCATATACCAGGTCCTTAAATGAGTCTACAGTTTCAATCACTCTGTGCTGTGTTAAATATTCACCTTTCAGTTTATGTCTCCCAAATCTCATATGCTTAGTTTTTGATATATTTATCAACATATTATTCTCCTGTGCCCAAACAGTCAATTTAGTCAAATTATTTTGCAGACATGCCTTATCTGTAACACTTGTAATCAGTTTACCCAATTTCAGGTCGTCAGCATATAGACTGTAGAACACCTCAGATGAAAAAGTAAGGTCTGAAAGATACAATCTAAACAAGTAAGGGCCTAGGACAGAGCCCTGTGGGACACCTTGACTGTAACCAAGGATTTCACCTGTCTAGATGGTGAGTGATACTTGCCATGTCCTATTTGTAAGCCATGTAGCTATCCATCTTATCAACAGGTCATCAATACCTAGTTGTACTAATTTATTGATCAGTGTTTTGTGTATGACCCTGTTCAATGCTAAAGTTAAATCTATATAAATCACATCACTACACAATTTTTCATTCATAGCTGTTATTATATTGTTATAGAACATCACATTACAGGTGGTAATAGATCTATTTTCAACATATGCATGCTGATATATGGTTTCAAGTCCCAACCTGTCCAGTTCTGACAATAACTTATCCAGTATTACCTTCTCCATTATTTTTCCACAACATGAAAGTAGACTTAAGGGTCTATATGATTCTGGGTTTGTCCTACTCCCTTTTCCCTTAAAGACAGGTTTAATAAGTGCATGTCTCCAATCTTGAGGAATCTCCCCATATTTATATGACTTAGTGGATAATAAATATAATGGTAGTGTAAGTTCTTGATGAAGTGTTCTCAGGTCATTGTTACTTATTCCTTCACCTCCCTGCACTTTGTTTGGATCCAGTTTGCACAGTTCTTTTTCAATATAATCTAATTTGATTCCAGTATCTGGGGTTACCTGGATGTCACCAGGACAGCTTACCATCCCTTTTGTGGAGCCAAACTGTTTTGCATAAGATTTTGTAAAAATATAATCTGTTGTGTCTGAGAATACATTTTAGAATCTGCACACAGTTTATCAATTTGTGTATCTTTACTCCTTCCACATCTTATGCATCTATAAAAAGGTTTCTGATTATGCTCAATATCTTTATATGTTTTCTTCAAATTTTAATTGATGTTGTCTAACACTATGATTAATCTGTTTATCCAGCTTGTTTATTTCAGTTTTCAAAGTTGTAGTTCGACCTCTCTTCCATTTCTTATATTTTTTGTCTCTCACCTTAATCAGGTATCTTGTTCTTATGGAAATATACCCTCCTGATGTTGTGTGCCTAGCTCCTGATGTTAAACATTTTTTGACTTTTTGCACTCAAACAATTTCTCTTTCAAAACTTTTCACATTTCAACTGCAGTTTTTCCACTGAACACCTCACTCCAGTTAGTTTTTTATAGTAACTGTTTGCTTCCCTATAATCTGTAATTAACCTTCTCTGCATTGGCTTAGATTTCAGTTTGGCAGAATTATCTAACAAGTTAACCTTAATAACCCCATGATCACTACACATCAATGGTGATAAAACTTGACTTGAAGTTACAGTAATTTCTTTGGGAACACAAACAATATCTAGTATATTCTGTCCCCTGGTAGTTTTTTTTACAATCTGAAGCATTTGTTGCTCATGAATATACTCTGTGAATAATTTCTTTACTAACATTGTTGAATCAATATTATTCCAGTCTGTTTCTGGTAAATTTAAGTCCCCAGCTAATATTATTCTTCCCTCCTGTGTTTCATGTAAGAAGTATATGAATTCCTCAGTCTAGGTCATATGCACTTGACTTTCGTGGTCTATACACTCCAACAATTGTTATATGTTCCAGGGTTGTCTTTATTGTCACAGTTACACAGTCTATAGTATTGGCGTTATCATTGAACATGTAATAATCACAGGTCTCATAGCTATCTTTAATCCCTATCATAACACCTCCACCTGATTTTTTTGTTAGAATGTCTGTTACAGTAAAATCATTTATACCCTGCAGACATGTCATAATAGTTGTACAAGTGTGTTTGTGCAGAATTATCTCTGATCACTCTAAGTCACATATGTTATGTCAGAGACATGGGATTACTGGTGGTATTATTCTGATATGGTCTATGATTGTGCTTGCTTCCTTTAATGCTGTCCATGAGCCTTTACATGTGTCCCACTCACTGGAGATCTCTGCTGAGATTGCACTTGTATTCAGACAAATTAGTTTGCACTGATTCACAATATGAACCTTACCCCAATTGTATATCACATCCATGATAGATGTCCTCTGCATTATTCATGTAAGGATGCTTAGCTCATATAGACATCTTCCCCATTGTTATGTCACCTTGTGTGACAGTCACATAATACACATTTCCTCTATGCAGTGCCTACTGTACCATATTGATATGTGATTGATGTTGCTGTTACAACTGTCTTTCATTTACATGTCCTCATCTGCTGTACATTAAGATGTTTCACCTGTCCTCTTTCCCTGGGTTCATTCCTACAATTCATCTGTGTGTCCCCATTCAATACACACACTTCCCCTGAGTGTTTATTTTACATGGCAGTCCATGTGCCCTTACAGATCATTTACATAACTTTGGTACAGAATGCCAGGAATGGGATTTCACAAGACTCTGCACTATATATACTGTCCCTGTACTTTGAACTATATACCTAACTGATCATACCTCTGAATTGTCCAGATTTTTGTAGAATGCCCAAATTTTTGCCTCATATATCTTTTGGTGTGCTTCTTATAAAACCTGTGTTTTTCTGCCATATCACTGGGATGATCTCAGGTCTGATGTCATGCAATAATTACATATAGGTGACAGTTTCAGACTTTAAATCCTTCAGAAAAAAGTATCTTAACACAACCCCCCTTGTTATTCTAGCACTTTCCTAAGTTTAAAAGAGCAAATATGTAAAATCTGTCTCTATTTCTGGGTCATTGTCTCCTCATAATGTTATGCTTTGTCCAGCTTTCTTGCACTAAGAGATTGAGTGCTATGAGAAATATTATATGTTAAGCCCTGCTGATCATTGTGGCATTCTGCTCAAACCTGCCTATATACATTTAAATGCGGTGTGCAGCATGAATATGGATTTAGCTCTGCTGCTCACTGAGTATCGCCGCGCACACATGTACACAAAGTTTACTGAATCCCAGAGCATATCTAAAGCTATTTTTAAACAGACTCAAACCATGCTCTAATTCAGCTAATGACCTTCCATGTAAGTACTTCAAAATAGCAGCCAATAACAGTGTCTATCCTGTCTCAATCCTTATAAATAGGTGAAGCCAGTCTCTCTGAAAAAAAAGTCACACATTATTCCTCTACACAAAGAAGGAAAATCAACAGACATGATTAACTTTAGACCTATAGCAATCTTATCCCCATTCTCCAAAATAATTGAAAAATGTTTTCAAAAACAATTGCTGAACTAGCTCCTGCAAGAAAAACTCCTGTCCCCCGTGCAATATGGCTTCCATCCCTCCCATAATACTAACACTGCGCTTCTAACTTTGTAGATACTGTCAATAAAGCTAGAAATAACAGCAAACTAGTCTCTTCCTTATTTCTTGATTTGTCTAAAGCCTGCAACAGAGTGTTTCACAGCAAACTTCTTCTTCAGATGTCCTCACTAGGTCTATCTCAGCCCACTCTTCTATGGTTCAAAAGCTACTTGTGCAATAATTATCAGTCAGCAAAATGACACTCCACCCACTCTCCATACCCGCCATTCACCACTGGTGTAATACAAGGCTGTATCCTCCTCTTTAACATTGTCACCAACATTCTCCAAACATCCACATAATGGGCCTCCCTAATACAACAAGCAGATGATTCCACACTCATATCTATATTAGACAGCCTGACACATCTCCAAAGAATTACTCAGAAAGTTTTAACAGCCACTGAAACATGGCTTTGTAACTCACAACTGATATTCAACCCCCAAAAAATATTTCTTTTTCTCTATAAAATCCTTTCTTTTAATAATACTATGAATTAAGTCACTTCTTATAGCAAATTGTTAGGGGGTGATACCGGATGATAATTTTAAATTCGATCTATATATACAACATTGCATTAAAAAACACACCAAAAAGTAGAGATGCTTTACAGAGCCAAAAACTACACTTGCCACTACTTACCTCCTCCGCTCACTACTTTATGCAGTTCCCATCCTTAATAATTTCCAGGTATCACAAAATCAGAATTGAATAATGCTATAATAAAGTGGCTTAATTTGCAGCAAATATCCCTTTCAGAACCCATCAATGTTTAGCACTAAAAAGTTTAAACTGGTTATAACTATCCCATCAATTAACCTGTAAATAGCTTCTTATCACCTATAAAATTATCCAGAATACATCTGCTTGTGCTTGTCCAGCACTAAATACCATTCTACAACTATGTTCCCAATTGGTCATTATGATCCATTGACCAAAAACTCCTCTCTGTCTATACACCTATGAAATTTGCTAGGCGAGGTCTGTACTCATACCATGTTGCTGAGGGCTGGAGCTCCTTACCTGTATCCATCAGGTCAATACCATCACTCCAGTCCTTTAAATCCATTCTGAAAGACTTCCTAGCCAAAATGTGTATCCCTAAATATTAACAAGTACCTTTTCATACCTTACACCTCCTTACTTTCCTTTCTTCCCTAGCTTTCTTGCTTCAATCTATTTATCTCCTCTGGCTCTCTTTCTAAATATGACATAACCCTGTTTTTTTGTCACTTCATATTGCAATTCCTGTTTGTATTATAGTAACTTACCTATAATTTCTCTATAAAGTGGCTGAAATGTCTGTAAATATTAAAACTTTATTATATAATTTGCATATATTCTTAACCAATGTTTTCACATTATGTGTAAATTTGATATAATTATTGAAACCATAGATATTTTTGTATTATTTCTGAAGATTGTAAAAGTATTGTTCTAAAAATGTTTTTGTAATACTTTGGAGTTTTTCTCCCCTGTCCTCAGATGAAAATGGGTACTTACCCAGTCGGACTTTCCTGATAATCAAATATCAATAAATAAATAAATAAATAAATAGATACATAGATAGATAGATCGATAGATAGATAGATACATAAATAAATAAATGAATAATAAAATTAATCATCCTGTTATTACACCAATGGTGGAAATTAATGGATCATGAACTGTGACTTTTCTTTTCCTTTGTGATTTCAACAGTAACAGTGAAACTCCTCAAGATTAAGTTTCCATATTCCTTAATTTTATTTAGGCTTTCACTTCATTATTCCAAGTAATGGAACTGAGAACCCAGGCTTAGTAGTTCAAAAGTATGTTTACACATTACACAATGAGACCATTTAATACCATTAATTGCAAAAGTAATAGAACTGTGTTCATAGGTCTCTAGTGGTGAATATCTATCTGTATTAGAAACAAGGTTGGTGGTGGCATCGTCTAAGATATTATCGTCACATGCCTTGATGCACACAGCATATTCAACAGTACTGCCAGTGGCTTAAGTGACTTCAGACATTTTCCTAGTTACATTAGTTATAGAAATAAAACACATTTACTACCAGCATCCAATTTCAACTGAACCACAAAGTAGATCTTAGAACAAATGACTGCTTAGTTATCAGCTCCCAAAATACACATGAATGCTTGCTAGCGAAGGCAGGGTATCTGTGCATGCTCAGAGGTTCATTCTCATCCCTGACTTTTTTTAATCCAGCCTTCTATAATAAACATAAGCAATTTGGCATGCTTTGCTAAGGCAATGATACATCATGCTTTTTTAAAATATGTTTATTACATAAGATAGTAACAGAAAACTGATTCAGCATTCTTTTGTTCTAATGATGTTTATTCAGTATGCATAGACAACATTCGCTGGCCTTCACCTGTCCCACTTCTTCTTCTTCATTGTATCTAATACATCTGCCTTTGTAGATAACTTTTAATTGACATAAATGTTTAATTCCAGACACCTTGGCTTTATCTAAATAAATTTCATTAGCAATCTCTGTAGTTTATTACTTAAGTTCTGATGTAGCTGTCACAGAATAATACATATCTTTCCAGAGAACCTTGCTGTTCTTCTGACTTTCAAGATTTATCCTTTCTGTTTAAAGTCATTATAATTGGTCGCACGGATCTCTTTCATAGTGCAGCAGAAAAATGGTTCCAATGGCTAGTGGGAAGGCTCAGACATAAATCTGTGAAATGCCAACTCATTATTAAAACAATATGTAAACAGAGTTGAACTTTCTGACTTATCCTTCCTTTTACATTAAGTATATTTACTCTCCTAAGACTTTCATATACTGGTTCTGCACTTGCTATATATAGTTCATACTGTAAGGAATTTTTTTCTGTGCACTGAGTTATAGATTAATAACCATTACATCTGAATGTATAAGGAATATCACACAGCATGAATGGACATCAGCAGTATATCACAGTAGGGGAACTGTAGATTCATTTGCTTGTGGTATGATATATTTTTGTAGTTCTAATTTTTATGGTTTCAGTATTGTTAATATTAGTAAAAGCCTCAGAGGAAGGGTGCCTTTGTCAAAGGTGGCTGCCACCAATATGGTTTGTGTAGCACAGAATGGCTACACATGTTACTACCAGCTGCTACACATTTGCATCTCTGACAGACTGAAGGTGGATAATGTCTCGGAAATTATAAGTCGGGTATGATAATCTGTTTACAGTATTTACAGCAATTCAGCTTAAAAGTTTTTTTTTTGAACTCTTGTCTTTGTGTCTTTGCTTTTGCTATAGAAATATGCTATTGACATATTGACAGAAAGCTGTCTTTTTATGGATTTGCCTGATGTAACTTACAAACTTGTAAAGGCAGGTGTAATATGCACTGTGAATAATGGCTAATCTGCACCTGTGCAGCCATAGTGAATTGGATCTGAATGGTTAATTAGTTCTGGAATGCTCAGCTATGCTGAATGAGGACATGATTATTTACATCAATTCAAAGAGCAGATTGCTTCAAAAGTAAATGCAAACTGCAATTAGTAAGTCAAGTGAAAATATGATCAGCATGCTAAATCAATCCAAATCAATGTGAAAACTCAAGTGCTCTCCCCAGTACACACTAAAAATGCTAAAGATGTAGGGTCACTGCCAGTAAGCATTTTTTTCCTCCTAAAGAGTTCTCTAAAGAAATCATTGCAAGTCTGAATTGCTGAAACTTTAAAACTTAAGAGGGATTACACTCACATGGAAATGGCATGTAATATCTAAATATATGAGGGGAAGTCATGAGTGCATCTGAGGTTACTTGAAGTTTTGCATAGAGATAAATGATAATAGAAGAATAACCTGAGTGCTTTCATTTGTTTTTATTCTCATACTCTTTAACACTCTGCTGTAAGACGCAAGTTAGAAATAATCATTTAATTAAAGCATGAGGTCCCAGTCATCTATTCTGCATTACCTCATTGGTAAGGCCTGTAAGGTAAGTGAGGAGGAGAACTGTTTTTAAGCTGTTCTGCCATACAGTAGTGACAAGTAAACTTTTATCTTTATAGAGTAATCTTGTAGACACCTTAAGCATAATCTCCAGAAACAGTATCTCTTTTGCAGAGCAGCATAGGAAAATAATGCATTTATTGCAGTCAGCTATTTAGTTAAGCAAATAAAGCTGATAATTTGACTTTGCATATTCCTAGGATGTCTCTTGTACCTTTCTCCTTCTCTGTCTCTCTTTCTCCCTCTGTCTTTTTCTTTCCTTCCCCCTTAATAGTCAGCAACTTTATGAGACTCATCAAGGTGTAAAACAATTATGCTTGTATAATCATAGCTAGTGAGATAGATCCTACTCGACCCTCTGCCCCACCAGGTATGGTTAACTCACTGAGTGTATTATTTATGGGATGTCAGGTGTAAGAGGACATAGCTGTATGGTCACTAACATTTTACCAGGATACATTTGCTATCCAAGTTCAGCTGAGGCTCCTCCACTTTTTAAACATATATCCCACTCTCTTATCACTCAACTAACCCAGTCCCTCTCATCACCCTCCTTCATACTAACTCGATTTAGTAATCTCCTATCACATATTCCCCACCCCTAACCACTCTTACTCATTTTATGAGAATATGTACATATGGTTATTGTAAATTACTTTTTAAATCACTCTCCATGAAAGACAAAGACTGACCCTTGCTGAAGTTGAACCCAGGACCCTCTGTATTCAATTCACTGGTCACTACCACTGGGCTCACAACACATTTATGGATAGTTAGGTACCCAGCTTTCTTCAACAGCAATTTCTTCTTTCAGCTAGGAAACCATGTTAGGAGAATATGTACATATGGTTATTGTAATTCAGTTTTTAAATCACTCTCCACTACAACTACTCTATGTATAGGAAAGCCACATCTATTATATAAACATCTGAACATGAAAGACAAAGACTGATCCTTGCTGGGATTGAACCCAGGATCTCCAGCATTCCATTTAGCGATCACTACCAGTGGGCTAACAAGAGGTTTCTGGATAGTTAGGTACCTTGTTTTCTCTAAGAGCAGTTTATTTTTTCAACTAGGAAACCGCCACGATGGTGATTTCTGAACACATAAGCATCCAGTACAATGCAATGCAAGCCATAAACCTAGTAGTTTTAACAAATGAACACAAAAGGAAAACACTGACCCTTGTCTGGTGATTGAACCTAGGACCCAGGAGTCTCTGAATAGTTAGATAATTGATTTCCCAAAAAATCAGTTTCTCAGTCATTGCCTTTCCTGTTCATTTGTTAATGCAATATTAGATTCATGCTTTGTACTGCACTGGATGCTTATATCTCCGATTGTATACCGACAGCTATAAACTATATCATATTTCTTAATTACGACTACCTAACAAATTGTACCTTCATTTAATTGTGTTCTGTAATGCTCAGTTGTGGCTGAAATCAATTCTCATTGGACTAGTCTACTACTCCAATCAACAAACAAACAAATAGATAAATAAATAAAAAGACAAGAGAAAGGTGAGGTTGGGAACTTGTATATATAGCCCATACAAGGCCAATAGAGCAAGTTCTAGAGTGGGCTTCTGCGAGGCTTTTTATCCTTCGCCTTTAGATTGCCTTCACTGATTCACAACAGAAATTCCTGAAGAATGAAATGTCTATTCTGTTATATCATGGAGGAAGACTGCAACAGAATGAGGAGGAAGGTGTCGGGATGATCTTTGTGATAGTGGAGAGGGAGCAACTTGTGGGGGGGTACTCCTTCAGCTTTTTTAAATTTAGAGGCAAGGAAGTCAACTGGACCACAAATCAGAAGTGCTAGATGAAGATTCCTTCGATCATTTTGCATTTAGGGAAGTAGCAGGTGGTGTCCAAGATGGAGCTGGAAGACCAAAAATATATCAGGACTCTGGGATTGTTTATTTTTTTACTCTCTGCAGATGACTAGTAGCTAACCCTAGGGCATCCCCTTGTCCAACAGGTCTACAGAAACCTTCTTGCCACCCCTAGACTTGCTCGAACCATGTTTTGGGAAGGCCTAGAGATCAAAGCTTCTAGGGTAGTGTCACACTACTCTCAAGAAAGTTTTTTTTTCTGTTTTAAGCCTGTTGTCTGCCTCCAAGGACAGTCATGCTATCCAAGGGGGAGGGGGGGTGCAATGGGCTTTTTGACATATTATAAATGCCTCTGCATGTGACTCAACCAAAGCCTAGTCCATCTTTTAGATAGCACTTTCTGTGTGTCCCAAGCATCTACCAAGGATCGATTGCAGAGATGTATCTGAGTGCATGCCCTTCCCCCAGGATGGGCAGATGCATATTATGTACCTGTGCCATCAAGTGTCCCACCTGCTAACTGAACTCAGGCCACTTGGGCCATAGTCAGGGACTTTACTCTGTACACCACCCATAAGGCTACAACTATAGAATGACTACAGCAGCTGCAAAAATCAGACCACTATAAAAGTGTTCAAAGCCATCTGAGAAACATCCAAAGTGATAACAGGTCATGCCATGATTCTCATTGATGCCCCTAGCAGTCTAAATGAAGATAAAGGTAGAATATGGAGATGTGGGAGGATCCTACTGCTGAGGAGTTGAGATCTTCAGGACAGTACAGATCTTTTTCATGAACATTAAAAGAGAGCTATCTGTTTGCATAATGATGAAGAAATTGCCTCAGGGGAGCTTGGAGTGGAAAATGCTCACCTCTCATTTCCAGCTAGGACAGGCTTGCGTACCTTGAACAGTGAAATTGACAACACACAAGCAAGAAATCGTGACTCTCACCAACTGATTCTCACACATCAGGAGTGAGGTTACACTCAAGAATTTGGCTGAATCTGTGTGTCATCTTCTCACTCATCCTTCAGTACAAGGGACTACCTGTCTGCTATGGCAGGGCATTCACAATATCTTCTAGGTTTAAATGTCAGGGAGCATTTTAGAGAGCTGGAGAAAGATGGAGAGTCACCTAGCAAGAAAGTTAGCATGTTTTGAAAGTTTGCAACTTGAGAATGGCTTAAAAGTCTGAATAAGGAGGAGGAGGAGGCAAACTTGTAAGAAAACTGCTCAAGTCAGTGGTATCATATTGTTGAGGGTAAATAGGTGATTGCCTGATTATTAAAAAAAATAGAGAGAGAGGGAGAGAGAGAGAAAATTCAAACTGCTTTTCTGCCAAGTGAAAGAACATCCCATCTTGGAGCAACGTAGATTAATTGTTGGTCAATCTTGCTAAACACAGGCAACCTTCTCAGGTAGTAACTGAGCTTAATTTGTTTAGCGTATGAAGATCCTTCCCTCCCCAGGTTTCTACTGACATAAGTTGAAAGATGAATTGACAGGTGCAGAGAAACATCTAACATAATATTCTGGTGGAAGTGTGTGTACATTCTGAGTGGCACCTTACATTTGGTAATTCCCTAGAAGTGGGGATGTGACACTGAAGTGAGTTATACATGACAATTACCGGCAAATTCTTCCAAGAAATGATCATCAATGCTAATAATGTAAGAGGTTTAAATAACAGATGTTTAAGTCTGTCCAGTGGTGACAGCTTCTTCAAATGGTGGCAGAGATGTTGTACTCAGTTAAGGAATTGCTAGAACAGTCAGTGATGGTCCAAAGTTCTACTCTCTACCAGGTCATGATGATAGGTTCATAGGTTCATATGGGTTTACTAGGCTAATGACCACAAGGGCCTTTCTAAGCCTAGCCATGCATCCCAAATCTCTGACAAGGTCTCATACAGGTTCTATGATAAGTTCTCATGGGCCTAGGAGATGAACCATTTACAGGTTACCTGTGTCCATTAGACAGGAATTAGGAATAGCTGACACATGCACTTTGACTTTTGAATAACTGTGACAGATTCTATAGATGCCTGAGAGTGGCCAGCATCACCTGTATACTAACCACTAGGGGTAGTGGAGGGTATTACTCTGCACTAGTTCAGAACCTTTTCCACTTGGAGGTGTATGACTTCGCATTACACCCTTACTCAGGAGACCAAGGATATGCCTCACTAGACTCTCTTCAGATACAGAAATAACCAGCCATGAAGACTGTTCAAGTCTGCTCCTATGAAATAATTCTCTGAACTAGGGTCAGAGAAGTCTTTTTCCAATTTATCTTGATTGCTAAGGTCATTATCAATGAGAGCATCTAGAAAAGGACTACCTCCAAGTCATGCATCTATATCAGAAAAGCGAATGCTATTCTGTTGAGCTATAAAGTTCGAAAGCCAAAAATGTCGAAGTCATGGATCAGCGAGTTTTTTCCCAGGGAAACAATTTGCTAATCCAAAAAAAAAAAAATGCAAACAAAATAAAGTGGGAGGCTTTGCCCCCACACCCCCAACTTAAATATACCAACTCCGAGATTGCACCACGGTGGAGAAAACAGTGAAGTCCCGAGAACGGCCCAGTGATTTTTTCCCCCTGGGAAAAAATTGCTGTTCCCTGACTTTGACAATCTCAGCTTTTGAACTTTACAGTTCGACAGAAGAGCGTTCACTATTTTTAGCGTTCGCTCTTCTGATAGGGAACCCAAGTAACTGCTATTTGTTTCCAACATAGTCCATCCTTAAGGTATAGTAAGACCAGCAAACATTTTTTCTTCAAGGCTTTATTAACACAGTCAGCACCATGGTGATAATTCTGTTCTGTGAGGAATGCCCAAATGGCACCACATAATACTGAATGTGATGCCCACCTTGAGTAAACTGGAGGAGTCTTCTCTATAGAGCTGAAATAATGATCTGCCAAAAGTCATCTACTATGTCCAGTAACACCATCCAGTCACCTCTTGGGAGCAAGAATATGTTCTCTTCCTTATTACCCATCTATAACTGGACATATTATATCTGCTAGTTGAAGTCAATAAATTCAAAAATGTGACAAAACTTTGTAAGCAGGATGACTTGGAAATAAAACCCTTGAAATTTTTCCTGCACTTGAACAGCCTGTACAGTAGTAAAGCCTGATCTTGTACCAAACGCTCAGACTAATTTGGCAGTAGGACCCTTTCTGAGGGAGGACATATGAGCTCCTGAACATGTCAGAAGGTGACCATCTGTAGAACTCATTAATCTCTTGTGTTAGGTTTCTAAGCTGGAATGAATTCAGAATTCTCCCATGAGCAACCCCAGACTATAGCCAGAAATGCTACTGACCTGCCAGAGTAGTCAGTGGTTTTATTAGCTTCATTAAGAAGCAGAGGTGATAAGACTATATGAGGCTTAAAGACATTCTTCTCATGCCAAAGAGGCCTCTTCCTTTTCTGGAGTTGGTCAGATTTCACACAGGAAGGGGTAGAAGTGGGAGGAGGGGAATCATACAGGTACTCCTGAGAGGTAAGGACCTGCTTGCTATTTAGGAGGTCATTGATTAGGTCCTGAGGTCCTAGGCAGGCTTTCTGAAAAGCCTATCTCCCAGATAATGGTCATGCAGGAGTTTGTTCCTGAGTGCTTCCTTAAGAGACAAGTCTTAGCCACATTGGTTGCAGACTAACACATATGAGCTTGATGCCTTAGCCAGCATAAGCAGAGTCAAGGTTGCATGGAGTCACATGGCAGTCTACCATGAAAACCATGGTCTCACAAATATTGTCTGATCCCAGATTCCAGAAGTCCTCTGTATTCTCCAATACATTCCTCAACTGGTATACCTGGAACTGGGAAAGACAAAATGCACAGCTGAGCACCATAAGACCTAAAGTGTTAGAAGCAACTCTGTCTTCCGACACATATCTAAAGCTTTAGACTCCTTGTCTGGAAGTAAGGTGGCAAAATGTTGTAGTCTCTGCGATGTTATTTAGAAGGAGGTGAGCAAGCTTACTTGAACATCCATACCATGTAAAAATAGCATAGTATTGTGTTATCTGTTATTCTAGCCATCTTTTATTGACCTCCATAAGGTTTACCAATGATCATTCAAAGCAAGCCACTTTGATTCACCAGTTTCCAAAAGGTATATATCAAAACGGGAGAGTCAAAAACCCTAAAAACACAAAAAGATCTTTTTTAAGGGGACTCTGCTCCCCCCAGTTGTATATACCAAATTCCATGATTACAACACAGTGGAGAAAAGGGGGAGAAGCCCTGAAAAGATCTCTGTTGGCTCACACAGTATAACACATAGCAGTGAAACTCTCTGTAACATTATATTTTTGAACTTAAATTCCTCAGCAGAACACATGTCATTGGCCCACAGGTTAGCCCCTACATAAATCATTACAAGAACAATTGCCATTTGAGACACGTGGATGCTGCTGTCTTCTTACAGCCTTAATAATTCTTTCCTCATTGGGATATGTTTTCTCCAATTGGCTGCATATCATTCCCTTCAAAATGCATTACTCTGTACTCATTTGCAGTGTAACTAAGGTACTGAACAACATTCTTCATTTTTTCAATAAATATTTCTATTCATGTTTAAGTTGAACAATCTAAACAGAGGACTTCAAATGGCTATATGATTACTGGTGATATATTAGCAAAGTTAGTTGTCTCACTTTTCACATTTCTAAGTTACACAGAAGTGACATAAAATTAATGTTTAAAGTAACCAGTAATATAATTTAAAAGGAACAAAAAATATTACCTTTGATAGACAGCACCTTTAGACAAGTTCTTAAGGAATATTATACACTGATGTTCTTTAATTTAATATTAGTAATATAATTTATTTTATATAAATATGTATGTTATGATATTATCAGTAAGCTGAGGTCATGAAGATACATATAAATGGGTTGACATGTAGATAGTACAATAGCTCACCAAGGTAGTAGCAACTAACTATACATAAATTTGTCCCTAGATGGCCAAGAACCAAAAAAGAAATTCCCACCACCCCAAGATCCACAGCGCATGATGCCATCTCATATATATATATATATATATATATATATATATATATATATATATATATATATATATATATATATCTGTTATAAATTTAAGGTGATATACTGTGGGTATATCAACAAGGAAGGCAAGAATATCTCCCACCATGCCTTGCACTGAAAAGTCAGCTGTCATTTATGTATTTGATTTAATCAATAAAACAAAAAATATCAATGACCTGAAAACAACTATTACTGCACGAAAACTAAAACAATAGCCAGTTTTTATATTTTGACATAAATTAATCTGAATATATTAAATCAAACAACAAAGGCTAGGTCGCCAAATTTATTATGACAAAATAATAAAATACTCAAACAAAAAAAAAAATTCCAATTACATTCTGTATTTAAACTAGCAAGAATCAGAGTTGCAAACTTTAAAATAAATAAAGCATCTTTATATAATAATTTCTTTTTGATATCCAAACATATGTCATACCCATTTATTTTTTCTAAAATCGCACCCCTGAGACCTGCTGGATGACTAGCATGGTGAAGTTTAAAATACATAGCAAGAGGGCATTCAGGTTTACCCTTTTTAATATCCCTAACATGGTCCTGTAACCTAAATTTGAAAGACCTCTTGCTTTCCCCAATATAAAGCATTCTGCATGGACACTCTGGTGCATAAACAATACATTCTGTGTAGCAGCAATATCTACCAATAGGTATAAAAAAACTCCATTAATTCTAGCAAATGTCCTCACAGTATATCTACAACTAATACAATTATTACTTTGGAAAGTGTTAGCATTCTCAGGCTGAAAGACTAAATTGTCCATGGGCATTTTAAGTTTACTGTGAACTATTAAATCTTTAATATTATGACCCCCTTTTGCAGGAGAACATAGGGGTATGTCCTAGAACATCTACAAACTCCTTACATTTTAACAGGAAACCCCAATAATATTTTATAATGTCCTTAACCTGTTCACTTAAAATATTATAAGTAGTAACTACAAAGACTTTATTATTATCCTTAGTCACCTGCCCACTACACCTATCTACATACATACTTTTATCTAACTTAGACTCTGTACCACAACAATTATTCTTAATTCAGTACAAAGCTTCTTCCACTAAATGTTTATCGCAACCCCTCTTTAGGAACATTACAGCAGTTTTATCCAGTTTACACTGTAATTCAATTCAATCACTGCACAACCATGAAATTCGCAGGAACTCACCATGAGCGAGTGCCTTAATGGTGTGGGGGTGGTTGACAACTCTTACCATTTAAAAAATGTCTCACATTATCAAACTTCATATTAATGCTTGTTTTAACTTGCCCATCATTCAAACCTTCTAAAAAAATTATCTAAAAACACTACACATTTCCCATATTGTAAACTATCAAACTTTATTCCAAACCTATTATTATGTAAATCTTCTATACACTGCTTAATCCGTCCAGGCCCACCTTTACACACAAAAAGCAGATCATCTATAAATGTATAATATTTTAAAACAAATTTCTGAAAAAATCATGACTCTAAAGGTATTCCATCTCAAACATACCCATAAATAAATTTGCATACATGGGGGCAAAGGATGCCCCCATAGCAGTAACTTGCATTTGATGATACATTACTTCATTAAACTCAAAATAATTGTGGGTCAACCTAAAATAAACTAAATCTATAATATAATGAGATATTGGACTATCACCCAGAAACAGTTTCAGAGCCTCTATTCCAAACTTGTGTTTTATGCAAGTATATAAACTGCTGACATCAACAGTGATCCAGTGCTTTATATTGGGGAAAGCAAGAGGGCTTTCAAACTTAGGTTACAAGCCATGTTAGGGATATCAAAAAGGGTAAACCTAAAAGCCCTCTTGCTATGCATTTTAAACTTCACCATGCTAGTCATCCAGCAGGTCTTAGGGGTGCGATTTTAGAAAAAAATAAATGGGTATGACATATGTTTGGATATCAAAAAGAAATTATTATATAAAGACACTTTATTTATTTTAAAGTTTGCAACTCTGATTCCTGCTGGTTTAAATGCAGAATGTAACTGGGATTTTTTTGTGTGAGTATTTTGTTTTGTCATAATAAATTTGGTGACCTGACCTTTGTTGTTTGATTTGATTAAAAAAATGTTGTTTGTGCTGAATCTGAATACGTTGCCTTATATTCACAGTGTTTTAGCTTATGAGACAGCTTGTGAAAATACATCTGTATTTTATTAAGAATAACATTATGATTAGGATCATTTGAGGAGAATTGCTGTTTAACATGTATGATATTTGAGTCTTAAGTTGCTAAAATAGTTTAATAATAAACAAATATAACAGCAGACAACAAAAAGTAAACACTAGTAGCAAAATTGCTTAAAGGAGTCTGATTGAGTCAGGGCTCTATATGTAAATAAAAAAAACATTCATCAATTTCTTGACAATTACAAAATCTGAATTCAGTACTGTTTCAACGCCGATAGTTAACTCTTCAAACAAAGCAAATTGTAAGACCTACAAAGCTTCCTAAGCATCAATGTCTGTATGTATTTGGGGGTCGAGGTGAGCATAGCACCTAGAAGTTAAAGAAATGGAAGTAATCTACACTTCATTTTCATTTCACTGTAATGCTTTTCAAATTCCCACTACATGTAGTATTAATTCTTTCAAATTTTGTCATGCTGTATTAGTATTGCTAGTGTTACTTTTAGTGTGCACCCGTTCAGTTTGTAACCTATGTCTCTATTGCTCTATTTAATCTCACTGTTTATATCATGCATTATTGTATGTTTCCTTAAAGACCTGGGTCAGGCCAGAAGAGGGTCAGTTGACCAGCACCCTTACCCAGTAAACAAAGTTAAATAAATAAATAAATAAAGACATAAATAAATAAATGAATAAAAAATAAAATTCACTGAGGGCTAGTATTACCTATGAGTCAGTAACACGTGATCTCAGTAATCATTTTATGCTAAAAAGAAATATACATGAAAAGACTGGCTTTCTCAAATATGCACAAGCTAAAAGAGAGCACTGAATCTTTTGCAAGGTTCATAGGTTCATAGGTTCATAGGTTGGTACTAGGCTAGCGGCCCTAGGGCCTATACAAGCCTAGCCATAACAATTCCCTGGCTATTTCTTCCCACAATATTTACTTCCCTGACCCCTGTCTAGCAGGGCGACTGACGTGATCCCCGGGGTGAATTTCCTTTCTCCCATCCAATCGTCAAGGTTCCTTTTGAAGAGGGGCAAAGAGGCACTCTGCTTGACATATATGGGCAATCTATTCCAGATTCTGGGAAGTCTCTGGGTCAGGAACCTATCCCTCCAGCATGTTTTGTTTATTGTGATGACAAGGTTTAGATCCCTGGAGCGTGTGGCTCTAAGGGATTGGGATTTCTTTAACTGTAGCATGTCCAACAGCTCTGGGTTTGACATGGCCTTGTATGTTAAGCAGAGATCGCCTCTGAGTAGACGATATGCGACAGAGTATAGCTGGAGTTTTTTAAGGCGGTCAGCGTAGGGCATCTGCTTTAGGCCTGTGATTCTTTTAGTGAGGTATTTCTGCGGTCTTTCCAGTTGTTGCAGATGTCTTGAGAGGTACATACCAAACGGGGCATTGTATTCTGTAATGGGTCTAATGAGGGATGAGTACAGTGGGACAATGACCTCCTTTGTAGGAGGTGCTTGGATGTACTGGCTGGCATTTAGGGGCTTGACAAAATTAAAGATGAACAAATTAGAGAGAGAACTGTAAGTGGGTGTGTCTCAAAAGTTCCAGCTAGATATGAATATAACTTTGGAAAAAGGAATACAAATTGAACTGAAGCTGAACTGGTAAAAATAAATCTAACATGGACATGTCAAATGATGTGTGTGAAATAACACATGAAATAAATGACAGATTCAATATAAACCATGATATTGGCCAGATGAAGCCTGAGCATGAGAAGAAGAATGAATGTGGGTCTGTTAAACGTGCGACATGTAATTGTTGTCATGCTGAGCCACAGCAGTTGGCTGCATATGGCAGAAGATGTAATAAATGTAATAAGAGTGGCCATTTTGGTGCCATTTGTCAGTCTAAGCTAATTAAAGAAGTGGCTACTGAGAATAACACTGGCAAAAGTGCTTAGAAAGCTTTCTTCCCTGTGTCTAGTACCTTCTATGCCAAACAGTGAATCAGACTGGTAAGTAAAACTCTTTACTTATGGACTGAATGTGCTTGAATGTGTTTAAGGTTTAACACTGATGCAGGGACTGTTGTTACTGTGATATCATGGGCTACATATAAGAAACATATTAAACTCTCTGCAGTTTCATTTGGCAGAAATGGAAATACATAGCCCTGCAGGTAAACTCCGGTGCACTGGTAGATTTCCAGCCATGTCTGAATGAAGGAGCATATGTATCAGTTCAGGAATTATGTACTGCCTGGACCATATGAAAATAAACTCTTGTTTTCCTGCCTTACTGAGCTAGAATAGTCCAGTTTCAGAGCTTGCTGATCCCTGGACTTTGTTTGCAGTTCCTGTTACTGATTCTTTACCTAATTTGGAAGAGAGGAAGTTCCCTTGCTTACCAGTGGGAGTGGGAAGCATTGAGCTGCCTGTTGGTCCAGTTTTGTGAGGTTTCAGCCAGCAACTTGTAGTTTATTGGTCGTTTTGGGCCAGTTCCTAGCTTCTTTCAGCCCCCTGATATAAAAAACGCTAAACGCGCGTTTGCGCGGTTTAGCGCGATACACTAGGGCAGTGCCGGTTAAGCAGATTTAAACTATTAGGGCTACCTAAAGTCCACTCTTCAAATTTTCCCTTAAAACTACCTTCCTCGAACTATACTACTGATCTAATCAGCATATCCTATAACTAAATAGATCATCTCTACCTGACTCTGAGTAGCCTATTCTGTATCTGTCAAACCTAGCACTTGCTCCTACAGTACTTATCACCGAGATACAGCACTCTTGTTATAGATAGTACCCCAAAAAGGCGAACCCCATTTCTCGGACACCCACATCCCCCGGGAATCTCTTTTTAAAGTTTTTTGTCTATTCCTTCTAGCATGTCGAGGGATCAGTTGCTAGTATCCTCTCCTGCTCAGCTGGTGAACCTGGGAATATTGAGGCAATGTTACAATTGCCTCATGTACACAGACAACCCTCTCCTCCTCCCACAAAACACAAATACATGCGAGAGATGCAACTATACGGCCAAACTGGAGGCTGAGCTCTCTCAACTTAGGACTGGCAAGACCAGACAGGAGGAGAAGGTTACCACACACACTATAGACCCAGTCTCACATAGTACCATCACAACCTCAAATCATACACATAAACACACAAAGACAAACTCGGAGGCTCTGATCAGAAATCTACCAAAACAGCAGAGGCCGCCAAAGCAGACACCCAAACAACCACCACCTCAGAACACAACACCTGCAACACATAGACCTCACAGTCAGGGTGTCAAACAGTCACAGCCCTTAAGGCCAAACACAATGCCAGACACACTAGTCATTGGTGACTCCATAGTCAAACACACTGACGTCCCGCTCACCAGACTGAGTAAGGAGAGAGTTACAGTAAGCTGCCTGTCGGGCGCTAGAATCCGCCACATAACGCAAGCACTCAGGTCTCTCAACAGCAGGTACAAATACGACTCAGTCATTGTCCACGCTGGTGTAAATGACCTGAGATGTACCTCCTTGGACTACATGAAAAGAGACATTGAGGAGCTCTCTGATTATGTAGCCCAGGCAGGTATGACCCTGACCTTGAGCAGTATCCTACCTTCACCAAGAATGATGCCACAATACAGAGATAAGATGATTAGCTTTAACAATTGGCTTAAACTCTGGTGTCATTCAAAGGGGATCCAATGTCTGTCTGCCTGGGATGACATGCTGGACAAGCCACGCTGCTTCGCAAGGGACGGCTTGCACCTGTCACCCCTGGGATTCCGGATATTGGCAAAGGCTCTTGCCACCCCCATAGTGCCTTTTTTAGGCAAGGCTCAAATTCTAAACCTACCACCCTAGAACACAAAAAAGAAAAAAAACTAAGGGTAATGCTGCTCAATGCCAGAAGTCTAAATCTCAAAATGCACGCACTCGAGGCCCTTCTCAGTATGGAGAACATCGATGTCTGTGCTGTGACAGAAACCTGGTTCAAGGCTCCTGAGAGCACCCCAGCACTAACAGGTTTTACCTCATACCATGCGTTCCGGCCCCAAAATCCGGACAATACCAAGAAAGGAGGGGGGGTATCCATATTCATCAAGGACACCCACACCTCAAGACTGGTGGCAACGCACGATGCATCGGAGACCATCCAGGTGCAATTAACCATAGGCAAGACTGCTCTGCAAATTGTAGCATGTTACAGGCCACCCTCACAAACTCAGGAACCTCACATGGCTTTCCTGAAAACACTGGAGGGATAAATGTATCTCCAAACACCATCATACTAGGTGATTTCAATTACCCTAATATAGACTGGGAACACTACTCAAGCCCAAACACCCTAGCCCAAAAGTTCCTGGAATTCATAAACTCAAATGCCATGGAACAACTAGTCACCATCCCCACAAGAGGAGAAAACATACTTGATCTCATCATCACGAACATGGGAGCACAATGTTCAACACCGGAAGTATACCCCTCACTGGTGAGATCAGATCACAAACTAATCTTGCTGGAGGTCCTCATCCCACCCCCACCTGAAATAAAAAAGACCACAGTAAAAAATTTCTCGAAAGCCGACTTCACACTTCTAAAGACTAGTGTGGTCTCCTTTAAGGCCCCCGAGCCAGCGCAAAACAGTACTCAAGCCGCTGAATCACTTACAAATGCCTTCTACCAGCACCTGCAGGACTGCATGGATAAGGCAATCCCAAGCAAAACAAAGACTCTTTGTACCAAGGGCAAGCGTCCAGTCTGGTGGACCCCAGCCATAAACAAACTCTACAACAAAAGGAGGAAGCTACTACAAGATAGAGCAAAATCCTTAAAAGGTAAGACACCTTTGATCACTATAAGTAAAAAGCTAAGAGATCTCATAAAATCATCCAAAGCAAGTTTTGAGAGAAAAATAGCTAAAGACTCAAAAGACAATCATAAGGCCTTCTTTAGCTATGTTAGAAACCTGGGAGGAAACTCCCAGATATGCTCAGAACTAGTTCAAAATGATGTGAAGATTACTGATCCTACAGACATTGCCAACATACTGGCTGACAGGTTCAGTGCAAACTTCTCCCCCCCCTCCCCTCCAAAAGGAGAGATATCTATACCAAATGGTTGCAGCCCCCCAAACATCTCAAACGCCCAAGTGAGAACTGCTCTCTCCAAAGCAAAAAACACAGCATCCATGGGACCCAATGGTGTCCCAGGCTGTGTGCTCCACGAACTCAACGAGGAATTAAACCCACAGCTAGGACAGCTGTTTAATCATAGTCTCACCTCTGGATAGTACCCAGGAGTGGCGCACTGCGACTGTGGTCCCACTTCACAAAGGCGGTGCCTCCACAGACCCTGGAAATTACCGGCCCATTAGCTTGACAAGCCTTATCTGCAAAGCTATGGAGAGGATCATAATGGACCTCATAAATAAAGACATAGGGAATTTGCAGACTTTGGATCCAACCCAGTTTGGCTTTGTCAAAGGCAGATCATGCCTTTTAAACTTGGTTGACTTTTGAAACAGTCACCAAAGCCATTGATGAGGAAAGGCAGTCCATACAGCCTACCTCGATCTGGCGAAGGCCTTGACACAATACCCCACTCGGGTATCATTGAAAAACTCATCAGCTTAAATGTTAACCCATACATCACAAGATGGGTTGCAAACTGGCTGAGCGACAGAACCCACAGGGTCAGAGTTGCTGGCGCCATGTCAGACTCAAAGCCTGTCACTAGTGGTGTCCCACAGGGCTCAGTCCTGGGCCCACTCTTGTTTGGCATCTACTTTTCCAGTACAAGCAAACACAGGAGGGTTATGGCTGACAAAGTTTGCAGATGACTGCAAACTGGGCGCCGTAGTCAAAAACACATCTGACACAGATATCCTTCAGAAGGGTCTCACAGAAACGGATGACTGGTGCCAGAGCCATGGCCTAAAGTTAAATGCCAAAAAATGCATAGTCATACCCTTCGGGAAAAACAAGGTTACCCTAGCTACCATATAGGTGGTAATCCTCTGAGCACAGAAGAAGTTATCAGGGACCTGGGGACCCAGGTTGACAGTAGCCTGTCATTCGACACCCATGTAGCTAAAGTAGTTAGGAAGACCTTCTACATTGCCCACCTTATCATGAAGGGATTCACATCTAGATCAAGGGAGGTCATAGTCTCCCTATACTCATCACTCATCAGACCAATGATTGAGTACAATGCCCCATTCGGAATGTATCTGACCCGACACTTGCAGCAGCTGGAGAGGCCACAAAAGTTCCTCACCAAAAGGATAAAGGGTCTCAAAAATCTGTCCTATGCTGCCCGACTGAAAGAACTCTAGCTCTATTCAGTCGCTTACCGCTTGCTCAGAGGTGACCTTTGCCTGACATACAAGGCCATGTCTAACCCAAATTTGATGAATATGCTTCACCTCAAAAAATCTAGATCCGTCAGAGCCACAAGGGCGGCAGACTTAAACCTCGACACGGCTATTAATAGGACGTGCTGGAGGGATAGATTCATCACCCAAAGACTCCCTATGCTGTGGAACAAAATCCCGGTATATGTGAGGCAGAGCACCTCGCTGGCCTTGTTCAAGAGAAATCTTGACCAATGGATGGGAGATCGCAGATATACTCCAGGGATTACCTCAGTGTCACTGCTAGACAGAGGCACAGCAAAATAATGGGTATAGTTCCCCATACAAAAGGGGTGGCATAAGCCACAAAAATATGGGCTAGGCTTATAAATGTCCTCGGGCAGATAGCCTAGTATGAACCTATGAACCTATGAACCTATGAACAGAGCTGTCACATGTGGGATGGAGTTGATTGTCAAAATAAACAATATGAATGTAGCTTGTTGAAGCTGGTCTGTTTAACTGTGAACCTGTAGAGCTAAAACTAACACCAGACTCTGTCCCATATGGGTTGACCTTAGACAGTACCAGTACCATTTTCTATATTGTCTAAGGTTGAGGCAGAACAAACAAATTTAAGCACTTGGAGTAATTGAAAGTATAACTGAACAGATTTGATAAAATAGTGTGCAACAATAGTCCCAGTCATTAAAAAGTAGGACAGTATTTGAGTATGGACTGATCTGAAAAAAGCTAATTGATGCAGTCATGCCAAGAAACATTTACTCTACTAACTGTAGAAGATATTGCACTTAAGCTGGTCAGTGCCACAGTGTCCATATTAAGATACCTCATCTGGCTTTTGGCAGATGCCCCTACAGAAAGACAGTCAAAAATTCTCTTTAGGGGTAATATATAATTATCGACCATGGGATGGGTTAGGCCACTCTATAACCAAATGGCATTGGTTATTTTGAGCACAAAAAGGGAAAATGGCTAGGTTTAAAATGGCCCACACAGCTAGCTAGCCTAATACTGACCTATGAATCTATAAAAGTTAATACATTTCATTACTCTGACTGAAAGACTGTTTTAAGAGACTGCCATTTGGCATAATTTCAGCACTACAATAGACATATTTTAACATGAGATGAATAATCTGTTTAAAGGGCATGAAGACATTGCTGTTGTCATGATGAAATGCTGGTGTTTGGTCCTTATAAAGAGAAACATGATTCAAGACTAGAGGTAAACAGTGAAACCCCAGATTTGAAACTAACCAATTCAGATTCAGGCTTGTAGCTTGTGAGGCATTTCCCTGCAGAGACAAATACTTGGTGGCACTTGGCTGAATTTCATTTCAGCTGTACAGATACATGCCTGTGGCAAATTCACTCTGGGCATAGAGGAGCATAGAAAGCTGTGCCCACAAGTGAAATGACCAACTGTGGTGGGGAGTGGCTGGATTGTGAGTGACCTGTCTGACCTAAATCTTCCATGGACAAGCAATCAAGTGGAGTCCTGGTAGTGGCAGCTGAAGGTGTTACTAAGATGGTCTATTGTTCATCTTCCTGAAATTCTTACTATGCTACAGCAAGAGTAAAACCTGATGGACATCCAAAGAGAACTTATGCTCAGGGGACTGCTATTACTCCCTGAAGGACAGCCATTGTGTCTAGGGAGCATTACCTAAAACACATACAGGAGCATACATGTGACTACTGTAATGCACAGGATTTCTTCTGTGCTGTTGTATACTTATACAAATTGCAGCTGCATAAGCATACAGTGTGCACCAAACAAAACACCCATCGCTTCTCCTGATGCAATAATAAAGACATTGCTCTTTGGACACAGCATTTTCTCTGCCACTGCCATGCCCACCAGGCATCATCCTATGGGTGCCTGCCATGTTGCCTGCTGTCACTATGGCCATAGACATTGTTCCCCCTGCACTTGTTTGTGCATAGTGTGTGTGTGTGTGTGTGTGTGTGTGTGTGTGTGTGTGTGTGTGTGTGTGTGTGTGTGTGTGTGTGTGTGTGTGTGTGGGGTACTGCTGATTTGGACAAGGTGCCATCTAGATGCCAAAGGTTGCTTATGAGACTGAGATGTTTCAGTGCCACAGTAAATTATTTGTCTAGAATGCAAATAATAGTGTCTAACATTATCCAGAAATCCAATCCAGGTTTGAAAAACATGTTGGTGTCTACATGCAGTGGATTATGACAACAAGGCTAGAGAAATGAAAACAAGCTACCAAAAATGATAGTAGGGTTACAAGAGTCATGAACCATAGCAGGGATGGATGGCCTAATCATTGTACACATACAAGGATTCTGATTTACAAATGCTTCATTATCAAAGCACAACTGTCTGAACATAATGGTTTTCTACTGTACCAAAACAGAATAACTGTACATTTTTAACAACATACCTGAGTGTTAAATCAAAAGCAAGAAGGGAATAAAGGTCACACAGACTGTTGTGAAAGAGCTAAAATATCTTTATGGTGGTGGCCCATTATCAACACAGATGCTGCAAAGCTTGTGCCAGAGTTTCAATTCTGTATTATCCACAAACCATCCCAAAAAGAAGAGAGCTTTTGCTACCAACTCCTTTACCACAATGTCCATGGCAAAAGATAGCTGCTGACTTATGAGAATTGGAAGGAAAAAAGCTGACTAGTACCAGTAGGATATTATTCTCAAGACACTGAGATATTCCCTGCACCAACTGCAACTAACTGACAAATTATAGGAAACTTCAAAACCATGGTTTCAGATATGGAAAATTCATTTAACTGGCTACCGAGAAATTGCCTGCATAAACTGCAACTTGCCAACAAATTATAACAAAGTTCAAAGCCATGTTTTTCAAATATGGAAAATCCATTAAACTCATTAGAGATATTGCCTGCACCAACCACAACTAGCCAACAAATCCCAGCAAGGTTCAAAACCATGTTTTCCAGATAAGGAAACCACATTGAGCTGGTTACTAGCAATGATATGCAGTTTGTGCCAATGTAATTCCAGCAACTTGTTGACAATATGATTTCATTCATACTACAAGTCTTCACTCTTCTCAGTATTACAGAGGCATGGAAAGGGTAATCCAAACTGCTGAAAAGATCTTGAGACACCCAGATCATGACAGAGTTCTCATGTCATATCATGATGTTCTACATAGTGTTGCAGATATAAGCCCTTCACAGCTAATGCATGGAAGACAAATAAGGACTACTATACCATTGATGGAACCTAAACATGAACCAGAACTATCTCATATGAATCCATCAGCATGAATGGCTAATGAAGTAAAACCTCTTGTAAGAGATTTTACAATAGATGATATTCCATTCAGCCACTATCTGTCCTTCAACCAGGTCATCAATTCCACCTTAACTTATAGAGGGGAAGAAAATGGGAGACAGCTGATACTGTAGTGCAAAAAAAATGAAGAATCAGGGTCATACATGGTACAACCAAATATGGCACCATAGTTAGAGGCAGTCAAATATATATCCAAGCAGTTCCAGATTAATCTTAAGGTAAAGGTGAGGTCCTCAGAGCCATTCCCAGGAGTCTAAGTCAAGAATGATGAGGTCCTTAGCCAATCAGACTGTTCATAGGTTCATAGGTAGGTACTAGGCTATTGGCCCTGGGGCCTATACAAGCCCAGCCAAAACGGTACCGTGGCTTTTGCCACCCAAGAAACTTATTTTCCTGTGCCACTGTCGAGCAGACCCACAGAGGTGATCCCCGGGGTGAATTTCCTATTTCCCATCCAGTCATCAAGATTTTTATTGAAGAGTGCTAATGAGGAGCTTAGTTTGATATAGATAGGTAGTTTATTCCAGAGTATGGGAAGTCTCTGGGACAGGAATCTATTCCTCCGACATGTTCTGTTTATTGTGGTGACAAGGTTTAGGTCCCTAGAGCATGTAGCTTGGAGGGATTGGGATTTCTTTAAGTGGAGCATGTCAAACAGCTTTGGGATTGACATAGCTTTGTATGTTAGGCAGAGATCACCTCTGAGTAGGCGATATGCAACGGAGTAAAGCTGCAGTTTTTTGAGACGGTCTGCGTAGGGCATCTGTTTGAGGCCGGTAATCCTCTTTGTGAGGTATTTCTACGGCCTTTCCAGTTGTTGTAGATGTCTTGTGAGGTGCATACCAAAAGGGGCGGTGTACTCTATAATGGGTCTAATGAGTGATGAATAGAGGGGAACAATTACCTCTTTTTTTCTGGATGAGAAACCTTTTGTGATGAGGTGTGCCACATAGAAGGATTTCCTGACTACTGTGGCGATGTGATTATCAAAGGAGAGACTACTGTCCACCTGTGTCCCAAGGTCTCTTATCACACTTTCGGTGTTAAGTATACTACCGCCTATGTTGTAGTTCATGGGTACAGAGTTTTTACCAAAGGGGGTGACAATGCACTTTTTGGCATTGAGCTTGAGGCCATGGCTTTGACACCAGGCATCTGTCTCAGTGAGGCCCTTTTGTAGGATGTCCACATCATTAGGAGTTTCGATTATGGCTCCTACTTTGCAGTCATCTGCAGACTTCATTAGCCAAAGACCTTCTGTGTTAGCCTGTACTTCAGAGAAGTAGATACCAAACAGGAGAGGACCCAGGACTGAACCCTGTGGTACTCCACTTGTCACTGGCCCGAAGTCTGATTTGGAGTCTGCTACTTTCACAGTGTGGGTTCTGTCAGTGAGCCAGTTGTCAACCCATCTTGTGACATAGGGATTTATACCTAGTTTAGTGAGTTTATCTATAATTCCAGAGTGGGGGATGGTGTTGAAAGCCTTGGCAAGATCTAGATAGGCTGTGTGAACCACCTTACCCTTGTCTACGGCTTTGGTGACTGCTTCAAAGAATTCTATCAGGTTTAGGAGACATAATCTGCCTTTTACAAACTTGAACTGGGTGGGGTCCAGAGTTTGGAGATTACCAATGTCTTTGTTTATAAGTTCCATGATGATACGTTCCATGGCCTTGTAGACCAGGCTCATCAGGCTAATGGGGCAGTAGTTCCCAGGGTCCATGGTGGCTCCCCCCTTGTGGAGTGGGATAACCGTTGCTGTGCGCCATTCAGCAGGCACAAAGCCTGAGGTGAGGCTATGATTGAACATTGTACTTAGGTGGGGTGCCAGTTCATTCTGTAGTTCATGTAGAATGCAGACTGGGATGTTGTCTGGTCCCATGGATGCTGTGTTCTTGGCTTTAGAGAGTGTGGTTTTTACCAGTGCAGCCGTGATTGCAGGAACTTTGCATTCTTCTGGTATAGAGATGGGCTCTTTAGGGGGTGAGAGGGGGGTAAAGTTAGCACTGAACCTATCTGCCAGGATGTTGGCAATATCAGTTGGGTCTGTATATTTAGTGCCATTGTGCTGTAACTCAGCGCAGACCTGAGTGTTGCCATTGAGATTCTTGACATAGCTATAGAATGCTTTGTGGTTGTATTTAGAATCAGTGGTGATTTTGTTTTCGTAATTAGCTTTGGAGGATTTTATCAGGGATCGCAGCTTCTTACTGAGGCTGACCAAGGAGCTCCTCCACTCGTGGGATTTTACTCTCTTTTGCAACAGTTTCTTCCTTCTGTTGTACAGTTTGTTTATGGCAGGGGACCACCAGATTGGCTTGCTTTTTTTGGAGGATAGCGTCTTGGTTCTGTTTGGGATAGCACGATCCATGCACTCATGTAAGTGCTTATAAAGTGCAATTGTGTAAGATTCAGTAGTCGTAACTGTATTGTCCATCTGCATGGGTGACATGAAGTTCACCACTTCTGTCTTAAGATGCATGAAGTTGGCTTTGGAGAAATTTTTTACCATGGTTTCCTTAATGGGGGTGGGGGCAGGATGTGGCTATCTAGGGTAATTAGCTTATGGTCGGATCGGACCAATGAGGCGTTGACTTCAGGTGTGGAACACCGGTCACTCTTATTGGTAATGACTAGATCTAGGATATTGTTGCCCATGGTGGGGGTGTGGATAAGTTGATCCAGGGCATTGGAGTTTATGAATTCCAGAAAGCGTTGAGCGAAGGAGTTGGTACATGAGTAGTTATCCCAGTTAATGGTGGGGTAGTTGAAATCGCCCATTATTAGGGTGTTTGGTTGAACACTAATATTTTCCAGTACATCAAGAAAAGAGGAGTGGGAATCCTGGGGCATGGTGGGTGATCTGTAGCAAGCTACAATTTGGATTGCAGTTTTGCCCAGAGTTAGTTGCACTTGGATAACCTTGGCTGCATTATGCTGAGCAACTAGCCTGGAGGTGTGGATATCCTTAATGAATATGGACACACATCTGCCTTTGGTGTTCCGGTCCAGGTTACATGGCCAAAAAGTGTGGTATGAGTTATAGCCTGGTAGTGCAGGGGTGCTCTCTGGAGCCTTGAACCAGGTCTCAGTCACTGCACAGATATCGATGTTCTCCATTTTAAGGAGTGTCTCGAATGAGTGCATTTTGAGATTTAGACTTCTAGCATTGAGTAGCATCACCCTCAGTTTTTGCTTGCCTGTTCCTGTTACGGTGGTAAATTTGTCATTTGAACCTTGCCTAAAAAAGGCACTATAGGGGCAACAAGAACCTTAGCCAGTATCCAGAATCCCAGGGGTGACAGGTGCAGGCCATCTCTGGCAAAGTATCGTGGTCTGTCGACCATGTCATCCCATTTTCTTTGTAGGGTATACAATAACCTGATATCCAAGTCATAGATGGAAGTCACAAATGCACAATATGTTTCAACAATCTATTTTCAATTCAGTTTTTATTGTTTGTCTAGCCATTTTTCTTCCCCAGATTCCAGTTCTATGCATTCAACTCAAAGTTCATATTTCAGTAAGATTTCAGTCACGTCTGCAGTTGAATAATGTGAGTAGATAAGTGAATGATTTCCTTTTTCTTTACATAAAATGTTACTGCATTTCTGTTAGAAGGCATGTTTAATTCAACTGCTCCTTTTTCTTCATTTGTTTCTCTGTCAGCATTCAGACAGTTAATAGCATTCAATAATATTAAATACATGCATCACAAGTACACTGTGGCTGCATTCTGTAGTTTACAGAGATCTCTTTTCTTGAGGAACAGATGTGATGATAGGAATGTAGCTGCTCTGTACTTGTATAGACTATAGACATGTAAGATAGTACTGTAACTTTAAGAATAGACATGTTCCATACTGCATTGATTTCAGTTTTGTCAGCTGGTATAAGTCTGTGATGAGAAATTACATTTTTAACACCCTTCTTGCTGGGGTTGCATTTTGTATGTTGTTAAAGTTGCTGTTTTACTTCAAATGCTCATGTTTCTTAACATTATTTACATTGCCAAAGAACATGACTGAATAACCAAAGGTGGGCATGGTGACATAGCTCACTTGGCTTTATACAGTATTTCCACATTGAAAACATTACATTTACACCAGATTTTATAGTCCATATCAGCAGTCCAAGCAAGTAGTTCTTCCAGAGGTTGCTCTTCTGGTAAATGCAGCTACAAGCCTTGCCAGGTCTGGTTTACAACTTCAGGAATGAGAAAAAAAAAATCTGAGTTTCCTGTCAGACCACATCCACAGTTATCCCTGACTGGACTGTCTAACTACAAAAGCTTGTACCTTCAGATAAAGTCACTGCTTTACACTGTGCAGCTCTCCTGTCTGAGGAAATATCTTCATGGTCTTATCTGGGTAGACAGTCTCATTTTACACAATACAAAATAGGCAATTTGTACCTAATTATCAAGATAATATGGCTGATGGCCTGACTGAATTGTTGTGAGAACTCTGGAAAACACAAGTCACTTTATTCATGTTTATTCATGTAAAGGGATATTCTGCATTTTCCAATGTGCAACACACTGCCAAAGTTATATTCTACCTTATCCCATACACAAGATATTACAAATACCCCCAGCACAAACAACAAAGGTTTTACACTTAACAATAAGAGGCTGTGAGACTTTGACAACCCATCAGCATTTATATTAGCCAAGCCAAGCCTATGGGAAACTGTCTACTAAAATGGTTGGAGGAATAGTGCCCAGCAGCACAATTTTGTGTTGCCATCTTGTAGCTTATTTACCCATTACTATTAGGAATGATCAGAACACAGTAAGCTCCTCACCTTTGAATATCTCAAGAAAATTCTTTCCCATACTAATATACAATGCATCTGCATACACAGTAAATTCTTTAGTAAAGTCAGGAGTCACTAACACTGTCTCAGAACACAATATTCTTTAGCCCTGTTTTACCCAGGGCTGAATCACAGACTAAAGAGCTTACAACCTGGTCTACCTGGCATTCATCTGCAAACTTAGTCAGCCATAACCTTCAATATTTGCTTCCTGGTCAGACAATAGATGCCAAAAAGGAGTATCCACATAAAGAGACCTGGGAGACTCCACTAGTGACTGGCCTCTTGGTGGAGGTGGTCTCAAATATTTTGACCTCCTGGGTGCTATCAGTGAGCCAGTTCGCTATCCAGTTGGTGATAAAAGGGTTTACAGCTAATTTAGAGAACTTGTCTATAATGTCCAAGTGGGATATTGTATTAAAAGCCTTGACCAGGTCAAGGTAAGCTGTGTCCACATTCTTGCCATCATCCATTACTTTTCTGACTGTCTCAAAGGAGTCCACAAGATTTAATAGGCATGACCTTCCTTTAACAAAGCGAAATTGTGATGTGTCCAGCAATTTGCAGGTTAGCTATGTCCTCATTTATTATGTCCATGATGATTTTTTTCTATAGCCTTACATATGAGGCTGGTCAGACTTATAGGCCTGTAGTTACCCAGATTTGTGGTTGGACCTCCTTTGTGCAGGAAAATGAACGTATCTATCTTCTGTTCCTTGGGCACAAAACTTGGTGTAAGCTCCTGTTGAAAAGTGATTCAAGTGGACCAGAGAGGTCATGTTTCATGCTATTTAATGAGCATCCCAGGATGTTATTGGAGTGTTTGTGGCTTTGGAAAATGCATTGAAGACCTGTTCCCTACAAATGGTTGAGGGGGATTGAGATATGCAGTATCTCCTTTGGATTATCAGGGGGAGTGGAGAGAAAAATTTGAGCTGAACCTTTCAGCATACCTCTCAACATCAAAAGTCTGGACAAAGGCCCATGAAAAATAGGTACAAATCTGTATGCTGATTAACATAACATTTGCATACAAATTTATGTAACCCCACCCACTCCAAGGAATTGTGGGATACCATCTTTCAATTTCAAACTGAAGAACAGACAACCAAAATATGTCCCCAGCCTGGACCCTGTTATACATTTTAACCATTTTTTTTTAAATGTGTAGCAATGATGTTCACTGGGAAGGGAGAAGATGATGAACCTTAGGATTTTGTTTTGGTAACTTACAATATGTGGGTTTTGTGGTAAAAGTAGGGCATTTAATGGTAGGCAATATTCTAATCACAGCAAAAGAATATTACAGTTTGTTAGGACCTCCAAAAGTCATTCTCCATGACCTACTGATCAGTGGTGTAGCTTGAGTTTGTGCCGCCCGCGGCTGTCTTTGAGTTTACTGCCCTTCCCCCTCACAAATTCATGGTTGAATGGGGCTCCCCATACACAGCCCCCCCCCTGCAGCCAATCTGATGTCCCATTACTTGGCTATTTTGCCCCATTTACCATAAACATTGTAATGTGTGTACTGTTTTACTTCTACGGTGATTACTTGGATTTCATTTAAAACTTTTATTTTACATTTTATATCACAAACACTAATAGACATCTGCTAAACAAAGCAATACAGTCTCCCAATAAAAATAGACTTGGCATTAAAACTTCTCTGCCCTTGAAACTCACATTCATTGAAACAGCATTGAAACCCACAGTCAAAGAAAATGCATCTGGCTAGTGGCGGATAAAGATTATCTTTGGGCTGTTTTCAAATAATAGGCCCCTTGCACATGGAACATACATGTTTTCTTTGATACCCCTTCCTGATTGTATTAAATTACATTCCTTTTATAATACAGCACACTTGTTAGAGTGCTTTTTAAATTTATTGTTTTGAACATTTTTCCAGTAAGCAATGAAACTGCCCAATTCCAAACATTTCCATCATAAAAAAGTCCACAAAAAACTAGGAGCGTTATACAGAAATAAGCAATTTCTCACCAAAGCAGCAAAGATTTCAATAGCAAATTCTCACCTTATCTCCACCCTACTTTATGCCTCTCCAATATATACCAACCTAAGGCAATGTGATCTAAACAAGCTAGAGACCTACTACAACAAAATCGCCAAATTCGCCACAGGGGCATCCTACCGTAGTCACCACTGTCTCTCACTTGCTGAACTGGGCTGGCTTGAACTCCCTCACCTCCTTCAGTGGTATCAACTCTCACTCGCCCACAAACTAGTAAACCATCCACTAAATGTCCCATCCCTCCAGCATCTACTCTAACCCTATCGCACCACCAGACCACTAAGATCCAGCAACAAAAATCACTTGCAGATCACTAAAGCTAATAACTCTGCTGGTGAAGCACTATTCTCTTGCACCATAGCCAAATTATGGAACTCGCTCCCACCCACTATTACCTCCGTACCATCATGCACCCACTTGAAAACTTTACTAAAAGCGCACCTAAAAACATGCTGGCTATGCCCTTGCAACTCCCACTCTAATATCATCCACCCCATCCAACCACTACCTTTCTTTCCACTCCACTAACTACATTGATTATAGCAAGCTCAGATGCTCATGAGCCTAGTACTTATTATACAGCAGGAACTTCTCATTGTAACATTTGTTAATGTCTGTTATGTACTTCACAGCTAAAGATTCTAGTTGTGTACTGATGTACTATGTTCTTCATCTGTAAATATGTTGTAAGTAATTGCTATGTTAAATTGTTAATCGCTATGCAATCCAATGTAACTACTGTCTGTTTATTTTACTGTGGAGCTTTTCTCCCCAAGCCTCCGCTGAAAATGGACCTACGTCCAGTCGGACACTCCCGGTCAACAAATTTAAATAAATAAAAATAAATAAATAAATAAATAAAAGTCTACTCAGACTTCTACAATCAACCATTATCAGTAAATATGCAATCTCTGAAGAAGGAATAGTTATCTAAATAATTCCACATTAAAGAAATCTGTAAGATCTGCAATAAATGAAGATATTGCGGCTAGCAAACAACTTAATATTTCATTGTTTCATCTATAAGTAAAGTGCCTGTTGCCCTTGAGGAAAAAATTGCCTATGTTACATGAAAAAAAATGATAAACTAGTAATATTGCAATAGGGAATAGATGGTAAACTGATAACAGGTTCATAGTTACTAGGTATCTCCACCAAAGAGGGCATTATCAGGACTGCAGCATCCACCCCCTTTAAAAGTACAACACAGTACAGTATCAGCACTCCATCTACATACTGTGGGAGTAGAACCCACAGCCTCATGCATCAAAAGCAAGTATTCTACCTGTTGTGCTACTAACAACACAAGAAGACATGGTGTAAGCAGCACTAAATTTCTCTCCCCTGATGAACTATGCAGCACAAGAAATCTGGAAAAAGCCAACATTTATTGGGGGGGGGGGGACAAAAGCCAAAAAACAGGGACATATTTTAAACATTGCTTGTATAATCTTAGAAAAGTTGCTAGAATAAAATGTTTTGTATTACCGTGCATTTCCTGAAAGGTAGGAAGACTGAAACTTAAATGGCTATCATTATTTAGTGAATTCAGTTCTCACTGATTTGCGCAAGCTGGGTGCTGTCATCAATTCCCCTAGTGATGTGGACATCGTCTAAGAGGGTCTCACTCAGACAAATGACTGGTGCCAGAAACATGACCTCAAGCTGAATATCAAAAAATGCATCATCATCCCCTTTGGAGAGAGTGATGTCCCTACAAATTATCACATTAATAACAATGTCTCAAGCACGCAATCAGTTGTGAGGGATTTGGGCACCCAGGTTGATAGCAGCCTGACTTTTGACCACCATGTTGCTTCCATTGTACGGAAAGCCTTCTACATGGCCCACCTTATAAGTAAGGGTATCTCATTCAGGGACAAGGAGGTCATAACATCCCTGTATTCTTCCCTTATAAGGCCCATTATTGAGTGCAACGCCCCTTTCGGCATGTACCTTGCAAAGCACATGCAGCAGCTGAAGAGACCACAGAAGTTCCTCCCCAGGAAAATCCAGGGCCTCAAACATCTAACATACACAGATAGGCTAAACTCCCTATCCCTATACTGAGTTTCATACAGACGCATCAGAGGTGACCTCTGTCTGGCATACAATGCAGTCATGGACTCCACCTTGATGGGACTGCTGCATATCCGCAAGTCAAGCTCCACTTGACTAATCCACATGACTGGCCTCAACCTGATCTGTGACATCAACAAGACTTGTTGGTGGGACACATTTGTGTCCCAGAGACTCCCCCATCTATGGAGTAGACGCCCTCTCCACATCAAGCAGAGTACCTATTTACCCCTTTTTAAGCACAGCCTGGATAACTGGATGGGAAACAGAAAATATACCCCTGGGATTTTACCTGTGTCCCTGCTGGATAGGGGCATCAGGTGCTGACTTGTCTAAACATGGGCTAAACTCTTGGACTAGGCTTATAAGGACCTCAGGGCCAATAGCCTAGTAACCTCCTATGGTCCCATGATCCTATGTCTTGTACGCAGTTTCTCCTGCCTGCAGCCACTGTTAAATAAGTAAAAGAGACAAACAACTTTCTCCTGCCTGCAGCTGTTAAGTACATAAATAAGTAAAAGAAGCTGCCATTTGTCATATTTTTTACCTGGAGTCTGGAGGAGGACTGGAGCTGAGCCGTGGAAGAAGGATGAGTGCCTGAACACAGACCGGTCTGCAGAAGCTGATGTCATGTGATGATGTCAGGAGTAAAAAAAAATTGAAAAAATTAAAACAAAAAAACCCCAGGAAATTCAGATATTAAAGGGGCCATGAGGGAATTTATGGCACCCCAATATTTTGCCCTCAAAACCGGTATTTACCAAGGAATTCTGTATGGTTAAGAGGTATGCAGCTGTCAGCCAAAAGGTTGGCAATGACCTCCCATTCAGTGCGGGTCATATTATTTACAATAAGTTCTGCAATGGACTTCTAAATTCTGAGATGGTAAAGTAGTTTACTTGTTTACTTGCTGGTAAATAAAAAGAAAACAATTAATATGCTACTAAAAACATTGGACAAAGTAGAGTGTCCAATTCAGAATTCTGAAAACAATTCCACAAACGATTCAAAGATTTATTTCCTTTCATGTAGTTTAATCACAAAGGACTTGTTAATTCTGTATTGTCTGAACAAAGTCAGTATTTTCTCGTGGTGGAATAATTTGCACTAGCAAGATCTGTGGCTATTCCTAAACATAATCTGGAGGTTGACATGAAACTGATTTTATTGAGTGGAGGTGAAATAATTATGCACTGTTTAATGGAGAAGCAACATACAACAAAGTCTTAACAAGTTTCATAGTCAATGTCTATATGTATACTCAAAGAAACCACTTTCCAGAGAACAGATAGCTTAATGTAATTTTAATTAAGATGGCTCATCTGAATAAAACAACGAGAATTAAGCAAAATGCAAAATGTGATATGCAAACAACTAGATGAATCAAAAACCGCAAACGCAGATAAATGAAGTACACCAGAGCATTAAAATATAGTTAAAGAAATACAATAAAATATGATTGATGAGACAGGTAATGTACCTCATCACAGCATTTTAGATGCATCAAAGTGGGGGTAGTTATGTGCACAGTAGCTACACGTAGTTTAGCAGTAGTCATATTATAGCAGTTTGTTAGGACAAAATTAGAAAACTAATAAAGCAAATGCCATAGTACCACACAACCGATGACAAAAAATGGATTTGACAAATTCACCATTTCTTCTATGAGAAGCAAGAAAGCCTTCCCACCCTATGCACACTGTATAGAACTATCAGTCAGCATGTCTGTGTATACTTCTAGTATAGAACTATCAGTCAGCATGCCTGTGTATACTTCTAGTACGGACAATCGGTCAGCATGTCTGTGTCTACTTCTAGTACAGAACAATCATTCAGCATGCCTGTGTATACTTCTAGTACGGAACAGTCTGTCATCATGCCTGTGTATACTTCTAGTACGGAACAATCAGTCAGCATGCTTGTGTATACTTCTGGTATAGAACAATCGGTCAGCATGTCTTTGTATACTTCTAGTAGAGAATAATCGGTCAGCATGCCTGTGTATACTTCTAGTACAGAACAATCAGTAAGCATGCCTGTGTATACTCCTAGTACAGAACAATCGGTCAGCATGTCCGTGTTTACTTCTAATATAGAACAATTGGTCAGCTTGTCTGTGTATACTTCTAGTAGAGAATAATTGGTCAGCATGCCTGTGTATACTTCTAGTAGAGAATAATCGGTCAGCATGCCTGTGTATATTTCTAGTACAGAACAATCAGTCAGCATGCCTGTGCATACTTCTAGTATAGAACGATCAGTCAGCATGCCTGTGTATACTTCTAGTACAGAACAATCAGTCAGCATGCCTGTGTATTCTTTTAGTACAGAACAATCAGTCAGCATGCCTGTGCATAATTCTAGTATAGAACGATCGGTCAGCATGCCTGTTCATACTTCTAGTGCAGAACGATTGGTCAGCATGCCTGTGCATACTTCTAGTATAGAACGATCGGTCAGCATGTCTGTTCATACTTCTAGTGCAGAACGATCAGTCAGCATGCATGTGTATACTTCTAGTACAGAACAATCAGTCAGCATGCCTGTGTATACTTCTAGTACAGAACAATCAGTTAGCATGCCTGTGTATTCTTTTAGTACAGAACAATCAGTCAGCATGCCTGTGCATACTTCTAGTATAGAATGATTGGTCAGCATGCCTGTGTATACTTCTAGTACAAATAACAAGTTCACAGCATGCAGGTCAGAGTGTTTATAACAACAAAGTCAAAACCCAATATCCATTGTTTCCGGTAAAGAATGTATAACTTTGAAATGAATTGCTGATAAGTAAAGTATTCCAGAGCATGGAAGTATATTTGCAAAAGTATAATTGTCCTGAAACACAATTGCTACTTTGTGGTAAGGGATGGATAGGATGCCTGTTTTAAATGTTGTGTTTTATGTATTTTAGACATATGAAGTATTTTTTTGGTATTTCTTTTGTTGGTTGTTGCAGCTGAATCATGATGTCATGGCTTAACTCTTTCTTCTTATGGGTTGCTTTTGAAGTCACCAATTATCATAATATTTTGGGGGTTGACTTATATGATTTGGAATCCAACATGGTTCATTTTTAAGTTGAATATATTTTTTTTATTATGGAGTCCCACCAATGTCATGTTACATTGACCATGTATGTGTAAGACTAACTCCTGATGTATGACTCCTGCAAGCCCAAAAGCTTGAGTAATTGCATAACCTGTATTGGTCCAAAAAGGTATTACATTATGTCTGTCTTCTAGTATCTTTCTGTTTTTGTAGTGTTTTCCTTTAGTGGACCAGTGCAGCATTCCATAATTTTTTATGACCATGTATGAGTGGTTTATTGTCTCGGCGAGAATTCTGTGCCATGTGTTTTACATGGCTTCTTGGTTTATAGGAGAGGCCTTTGTAGTTGTGCTCTTCAGACTGCCTTGAAGTTCACTACTTTATTAACTGTGTACACACAATCACATATGCCCACATGGGTCTACTTCTAAATTTTGAACTTTTACAAGTTTGAATTGCTTATGGTTGAGACCATAAGATCGAACTTATGAAAGTTTGAACCATTTAAATGGAGACTGCCATACAGTCCAGAATGGTATATTTATCATTTTTCTCGCTGTAGTGTGATCTCAGAGTTGGTATATTTAATTAGCAGGGGGTTTGGGGGTATGAGGGGCTTGCACTCCTGCAAAAATCTAAAGAAAAAAATAATTTGTTTTATTTTTTTTTTATTTCCATTTCGAACTTTCACAAATTTGATCTTATGGTCTCAACCATAAGCAACTGCAACTTGTGAAAGTTCGAAATTTAGAAGTAGACCCATCCACATACATGTTGGACATTCATTATGGATCCTTTTGAGATAACTGCTGGGGACTTCAACCATACCTTACAAAAGTATGAAGCTAGATTGTTTGGAGAAAAAAAATATTCTTATGAAGTCTGATTCAACTTGTATACAGATGAAAGACCTTAATCTTAATTAAATGTATTTTTCTTGGATTATCCTGGTGCACCATGTTTTCTCAACATGGTTGTTCTAGTTGTTGGTTCTTCGTTAAGACTCTGAGTTGTGGAACAAACATTTGCTGCTTTTCTGGACATTTATACACAATCTCAATGAACATGCTGGTGGTGAGTCAGTCATGCATTTAGAAAGTCCTGTTAATCGGGAGAAATTAAACACACCCAGCATAAATCAAAACCCATAAAGCAATATAACCTGATGGATTCCCTGACAAGTTTTACAAATGAAGAACTAATCAGTCAATTAATAACCTCCAGTATGTATTTTTATTTTCTCATAAACCATAAATAAACTCCTGTCATGAGTAATCTTAAATTAACAGTGACACCAAAGGTTAGCAACTCCCTTAATATGGACAGGTATAGTCTAATGCTTTTCTTAAGACTAGATGTTAAAATTTGAGCAAAATCCTGGTAGGTCACAGCTTTCTACAATTGATCAAGCTTAGCTAAGGGAGGTTTATGACTGGTAAGCAAATAATGTATAAGTGGAGGGCTCTAGCTGCCTCGAAAATAGATTTGAAAAGATGATTTGGGCAGGTGTAATCTCTAATATCAGAAAAATCTTTAAATGTTTGGTTTGGGATTGTAAGATTACTGTGTTGAAAAATGATAGCTTTTTATCCTATTTTTTGTGGTTGGACATAAACATTAAGTAGTAAGATAACATATGAGCACTCATTTTGTTTTGGATTTATAAACAAATTTACATGACTTGGTTCAACCTGCCATGAGTAGGACACTAAGTAGAAAATATATTTACCCATAGATCAGGATGGCATGGGATTGTCCCATTTACCAACCTATGACCAAGGACACCAGAACATCTGTGCTGCAATTAATGAACCAATAGGAGACTTAGAACATATTCCATCAGCATGGTTAATGATCTGGATTCAAAGGCTTGTCCCTTATGGTGACACATACAATGGCGGCCAAGATTTATAATCAAATGTCTTGGATGAGTCTTTCATTAGACGTACTATACCTGAGCTAAATATGAGTGAATGGAAGACTAAAAGAATGCTATCTTGGGGTCAAATGTGCAATGTAAAATCCCAAAAGGGTAAAAATTAAAATCCATTCCCTTTGACATTGATATTACTAACTGGCAATTGCCACATTTTCAGTGGGGTACTTATTTCACATTGGAATCTACTGAAGACACAAATATGATAAAGATTTGACAAAGGGTAGCAGAAACCTCCACGGGCAAAATGGAAGGATGTGATAAAAGATATATGGAGGAGGATTTATCAAGATTTATAGGACAGGAAGAAAGTAATGCATCTAAAAGAACTTCAAAAACATGTTTCACACAAGCCATGAGGTTTTAATTTTACCAGTAAGTCAAAACATAGGATCATTGCCCAATGTTTGAAGTTTTTGTTACTTAACCTCTCGAGTCTTAATAGTTACTCAGTCAATGTATTTTTTTTTTAATTGTAATATATGACTTTGTCAGTTCTGAATTTTACTTTGCCTAGTTTTGCTTGTTGTTTCACTACTTCTGTTAATTACTTTTCTTTTGTTGTCATTATTCTAAATGATTTTATTATTTTTGGTAGCTTTGTATTTTGTCATGCAATAAAAACAAAAAAATAAATAATGCTATTTGAGAGGAGTTTATTACTGAGGTTGTTATAGTTTGAGTCAATGACTTTATATATAGGGCAGCCATGGTACTGAAACCTCTATGAAAGCCATGCTGTATATGTTAGATATAAGGACACATTTGTTAAGTGATCAAATATTTAACTATAAATCAACTTATTAAAGAGTGTATTTACGGGACTAGGTTGATTTTTAGCCTGAAATCCTGATGGAAGCATGAAGAAGCAACCTAAGGTAATGATAAAATAATTGCAAACTTGAAATAAATTAGGGTAAGTCCTAAGTAGGTGACAGATTAAATATGTGAGCTAAATGCCCACATAAGAGCTTCACTGAAGTAATGCAATGCCAGTGCAATGATACAGAAACAAACCTAAAAAACTACAGCCCTACAAATGTCATACCAGTCTTAAACACCTTTATTGCATTATCACTTGTGACATAGGCAAATTTGCATTTATATAAAAGTAATCAAACTGTATTAAAAAGTTCACATTTACAAACATTATAATTCACACATATATTACTATATATTATATAACCAAATAAATTATCACATAAATTATTCAATTCCTGTCCTTTTTTGTTAAACAAGAAACATCTTTATTAAACCATCACTATAGGCAATCATTTACATAAAGGAAAACAAACCACACTGACATAATCTTAGTTGCAAGCATTTTACATCACAAACCATGCTGACACACTCCCAGTTGCAAATGTTATATATCACTCATTAACTACCCAATCATTTTCAGTCAACCATGACATAGCTCATTTAAGTCCTGCCTTCTTTTAAACCTCACTCCTCGCCTGTATGTATTGTTCCCACAATTCTCATCTTCTCCTATGTTATTTGCTCCTACCCTTTTCTAAAGATCTCAACTACAGTTGTTTTATCTCTGTTACTGTATTCACTGTTTCTAGTATAGTTGGTTTAGATTTGATGTCTAGTTTCTAGTAATTGCTTTTTTGTCAGATGCCATAATTAGAGATTGCAAGACCTTACCATGTTTACTAAATTCTGATTCTGTATGCTAGCTCAGAAAAATCATCTCCCTTGTCACACTAATCTGCCCACCCAGCATCTCTGACAGTGCATTCTGTGGGGAATCCTTAAAGTCCTCCATCTCACAGCATTCCCAGAAAATATGTTCCCAATTATCTTTTTCTTCCCCATCATACCTCCAGCATTTGCTGTCTACATGAGGAAAAAATTCTCTGGTGTCTACTCGGTGTATAAAAATATCTATGTAAACATTTCCAAGCAAAAATCCTAAATCTTCTAAATTTTATTGCATATTTGGGAGACATAAATATATCCTCCCATTGTTTCTTTGTGAATCCAGTCTCTCTTTCCAATCCTTTCTAACCTCCTCTGATTGATTCTTATGGTTATCATTCAATATTTTATATGCTTTACTAATCATTCTTTTTTAAATGGCAGCTTTTGTTCTAGATTCTACTAAGCACTCTACCAGTGCTGGTCTTTTGTTTAGGACCTCCCTATTTCTTTCTCTTTGTCTATACTCTGATATCAATCCTTGATAGGGAAGGCAATCTCTAACCTGCACTCCAAATACATTTTTGACATCTTCCCATTCTAAAATCTTTCCCTCTCTAGTTATTTGCTCCCAATACCTTGGTTCCTTTGCCAGTTTTCTCCAATAAATTCAAGCCCCCTCTTGCCTATTGTCTATATCCCTTTCTGCATTCCCGTGTTGGCTTAGTTCTTAAGATATTTTCTGCTACTTTATAGATAAAATATCCTGTATGATTATTGTTATTCTCCTTAAATGCCTGCATCAAAATTCCCAGGCTCTCCTTGTTTCTTGAGATTCCCCCCCCTGTTTCATCATCATCCCTTTCAACTTTGAATTATAGTTTTCTGCTTGTACTATGTAAAGGAGTGTTAACTGTGTAGCTCTGAAATACCCCTTCAAATTGGGTAATCCAAATATGCCCTCTTCTACTGGAAAAATCAGGTTATCCCACTTGACTTTTGCCATCGTCCCCTCCCAGATAAAGTCCTTCAGCTCTTTATTAACTGCTATCCACAACTTCTCCTCTGGTTAATAAAAATATGCCTGACCTGTGTATAAGACTAATGGGACTAAAAACATTTTAAATGCTTGTATCTTACTATCCATATCCATATAACAAAGCTTCCATTTTCTCAGTTGTGTATTATCTTTTGTTTAGTCTTTTCCCACATATCCTTAGCTGCCATATCAGAATAATTTTTAATCCTTGCTTCTAAATACTTAATGGTATCATGTCCCCATAAATATGGATATTGCTGAACCAATTCATATGTGGGTACATAATTTACTGCTATTGCTTTTGTTTTAGCTTTATTAATTTTGTATCCCAGAAAGATCTGAAACTGTCTCAAAATGATCCACAACACTGTAATACCTCTTTCTGGTTTTGTCAAGTATAACATTATATCATCTGCAAATAGAGCCAACTTTTCTTGACTCCCTTACCAAATATATCCCTTATTTATTTTGCCAATGGTTCTAAATATATTGCAAATAAAAAAGGGGAAAGGGGACACCCCTGCCTGGTTCCTTTGCTCAAGCAGAAATTATCAGAGAGGACTCCGCCCACTTTAATTTTTGTCTCAGATCCCTCATATATCCTCCTAATCAACCTTATCATTTTTTTCAGGAATTGCAAATTCTTCTATTGCCCTGTTCATAAAGTCCCAGCTTGCTCTATAAAAATATTTTCTCTGCATCAAGACAAACTAATAACAATGGTATTTTCTTACATTCTGCTTTCCTCTGGATCATCAATGTTCTGTTAATGTTGTCAAATGTTTGCCGCCCCTCCACAATACCACATTGATCCATATTTATCAGTTTTGGCATTACTTTTGTTATTCTTTTAGCCATTACAGATATGAACACTCTATAATCATGGTTTAGTATTGAAATGGGCCTGTATGAAGCTGGATCTGATGGATCCTTATTTTCTTTCGGTATTACACCTACCACTGCTTTCTTCCAGGATGTTGGTACTTCTCCTCCTCTTAAAATACTGTTATTAAACAAAACCTTCCAGATCTTTATCAATTTGTTCCCTCCTAGCTTCCAGCCTTCCACAGGAATACCACCTATTCCTGGAGACTTTCCTGTAGATTGGTTATATATCGCAATTTTTATCTCATCTACTCCTATCCTAACTGCCTCATCCACCTCTAACCTTGACATATTTAATTCTTCCATAAACATTTCCATTTGTATCTTTTGTTTTCCATATTTAAACATACTTAGAATGTCCGAAATATTTCTAGTACCTCTACAGGATCTCTTGTTACCTTCTTTAGTATAAGCTACCTATGCTTGGCGACAACCGTTTCTACTTTCTGTTGTCTGAGTTATTGTGCTAAAAGTTTTTGAGCTCTAGTGTTATTATCAAAAACAGTTGCTTAACAGAATTCTTTCTAAATGTGTGTATATTGTCGAGGTAATCCCTTATCTCATGCTTAGCATTCTGCAGTTGATCTTCTTGTTCTGTGAGATCCCCCCTATTCTGCAATACTTTAACATTTTTCAGTCCCTCTAAATAATTCTTGTTGATTCTTAACCCTAGTTCCTTTACTAAAAATGTCATACCTGTGGTGATAAACTCCTGAGTCCACACTCAAAAATGACTATCAGGGCATGTCTGACACATTGAGCTACTAAGCTTTCATCAGCATGGGCTCGTTTAGACAATGACTTCCCAAAGCAATGTGCAAAAGTAATGTAATGGGATATCTAGAGCCCTATACATCCAAATAACAGCAAGAAAATGAATGTCGTATTTCTGACCTGATGAAAGGCTTTCACTTCAGCTCATTTAGGCTCCTTGAACAACCATTCACTTGAGCGGTACCGACGTGTATTCAGTTAATCCAGACATTTTCGCTAGCAGCATCAAATGGATAATGAGTCATCTCTTACTGCAGTTTTAATTAGTATGTTTGAAATGCACTATTATCAAATTCTGGTAATGGGTTACAGCAGTTCACTTATGCCATTTTTTTGGATTTAACACATTAGTAACTATGTGTTCATCTGCTTAATTTCTCCTAATTAACAACATGTTTGTATTTTGTTTCTATCCCTTACAGATCTAGAGCTATGCCAGGTTCATGTCTGAAAATAGTGTTTTCTCAGCATTACATAAATTTGGTTATAAAGGATTAGATAAATGAATGAAATTATCTCAAGTCATGAAATGTATAAGAGTAGTTCTTCAAGGTTCATTTCTCAGGCCTTCTACTATTTAATCTATTTTTCTCATAGATACAAATATCGGTATAAGAAGCAATTTATTCTTGGAAGTAATGTGTGTGTTTTCTGTCTAGAAGGCTATTTTCCTGCTAAAGAAATGCCTGCTACATCCACAGGAAACCTGACCAGTGTGGCAGTACTGAGTGACTCACCTGGTACATTTTGAGATATCAGTAGTTTTGGGTAATGGCTATTATCAGAGAAGTGTTGACACCTGCTGTCACATCTCGACATGTGTTGTTGCAGTAATGTTATGCTTATAGTGTGATAGAGATGACAGAATGTATACTCTGCTATTTCTTGGCATACGGAGCACTGCTGAAAGGAAAGTTTGCTTCAGTTTGTGAGTTACTGTTTGCAATGTGACTGGCACAGTACAGAAACAACATGTGTTCCACAGGCTATTAAGCAGAATTTGCTATGAGATGTTCTACTGACTAATGACACATAAAAACCAAACCATTGATTCTTGGAACAACAATAAATATATACAGTATGCTGAAACATTCATTTGAAATGGACTGTATATGCAAAAACAGAAAGTGCATCATAAATAAATTAATTTCCCACTGATAGATGTTAGGGAAAAACATATATACATAGTGAATGAATGTCTATTAATATTTAATACTGTGTTTAAGAGGCAATTATAGCAATTATAGCATATAATAAAATGGTGCCTCAGATGTAAGTGTAATGTATCAGTTTTCTACAGTTTTCTACAGTGACCACATCTAAAGGAAAGTACAAATCCAGATAACAATGTAGTAGTTTTCTAATTTAATTATTTGTTAATGTACACTGATTTGATAGACCATTTGTAGTGAAAAATGAAGAAGCACTGGGTGCAAAAAAGGAGAAATCCAACTATAATTGCATGAATATGTCTTTACTTGCCCGAAGGTAGGGTCCCAGTCTAGTAGCAATAGCAAAGAAATAAAAGAGGTTATGTAAATTGAGTTATAGAAATTAAATCAAACTCTGAATGTTAAAATATGACGAGGGACTGTACAGTTTCAATCATGTCTGAAGAACTTATTTCAAAATTCATTGTAATTGATCTACAAGAGACTATACAGATTTTTGCAGATTTTTAACATACCAGTATCAATGAATTGTAAATGTACTATGCATTAATCTGAGCTAATAAATTCAATAAAGTATTATATACATGCATACATATATATATATATATATATATATATATATATATATATACACACACACACACACACACACACACGTGTGTGTGTGTGTGTGTGTGTGTGTGTATGTGTGTATATATTGTATATACACATATATATATATATATATATATATATATATATATATAGAGACACACACACATATACACACACACACACACACACACACACACACACACACACACACACACACGCACACACATGCACACACACACTCACACATACACAGAGTTTACTGTTTGGGGAGACTCTAGTGTCAAAAGAAAAAGTTATCGCTGATATAAGTTAAGCAACTACAAAATAATTTCTATATTAGGAAGGCAACAATTTATTTTTTGAAATTAAACCCTGCATATACTACAAACATGGGGAAAGGAACACATATCAAGTATATGAATGTAAACCCCTTTGTTGTAAGATGGGTTGCCAACTGGCTCACAAACTGGTCAAACACTATCAAAGTGGGTGACTCCACATCAACCAGCAGACCTGTTACCAGCGGGATGCCACAAGGGCCAGTGCTATTTGGTCTATACTGTTCAGAAGTTCAGGTCAAAAGTAAGGGGATGTGCCTGACCAAGTTTGCAGATGACTGCAAACTGTGTGCAATTATTGAATCCTCAAATGATGTCAGTATACTTCAGGAGGGTCTTCGCAGACCAATGACTGGCGTCTTAGTCATGTCCTCAAACTTAATGCGAAGAAATGCATCATTATTCCCTTCAGTAAAAACAATGTCCTTTCACACTATCAAATTAACAACAATACCCTGTGTACCTACAAATTGGTAAGACATCTGGGATCACAAGTAGACTGCAACCTTAACTTTGACTACCATGTGTCTACTGTGGTAAGGAAGGCATTCCACGTAGCACACTTGATCAGCAAAGGCATTGCCTCTAGAAAAAAGGAAGTTATAATCCCTCTATACTCATCACTAATCAGGCCCATATTTGAGTATAATGCTCCTTTTGACATGTACCATACAAAGCACCTGCAGTAATTGGAGAGACGTCAGAGGTTTCTAACTAAGAAGATCAAGGGACTCCAGCACGTGCCTTACACAGACAGACTGAAGCCCCTATCACTATATGCAGTATCTTACAGACGTCTTAGGGGAGACTTATGACTGGCTTACAGAGCAATCTCCAACCAAATGTAATGGATTTGCTGCACTTCTGTAAATCAAACAGGACTAGACCTATCCATTCCAGGGACCTAAATATGGTCTGCGACATGAACAGGACATGATGAAGGGACAGATTTGTCTCCTAGTGACTGCTGTGTCTTTGGAATAGGCTGTCAGTTCATGTGAAGCAGAGCACCTCTATGACACTGTTCAAAAGGTACCTGGACAAGTGGATGGGGCACTGTAAATTCTTAATGGGGATAGCGCCTACAACCTCCCCCTGGACATGGGCAGTCATTACTAAATACAATCCTGGGTACTGACTAGAATATTTATGGTATTACATTGGGATGAAATGGCTTGGCTTGAAATGACCTCTGGATCTGTAGCCTAGTAACCTCCTATGATTCTATGATCCTGTGAGAAAAGGGACATAGATGTAAAATATGTTCCAAAATAAAATGCCTACATTATGGTGATTATTAATTTATGTGTAGGGACTTTTCTAAAATAGTCATGTGCAATATTCATGAAAAACAGTCAGCATATATGTATGATACTCTGTTGAGAAAAAGGATAAAACTTACAGATTTTATTGTAAGGAGAGTTGAATGCTATAAATTATTAGAAGAAAATAAGTACAAGCGTACAAGAAGAAAAGGAGGAAGGGGATGTTAAGAAAGAATTAAGAGAAAACGGTAATGGTTCTTAAGTCTGAGAGTAATGACATGACTAAGGAAGAAAGACTTGAATTAGGGAATGAAATTTTGTACAAGAAATGGATTGGGAACTAAATAAAAGTGATGATACAATCAACAATGTAGTTCAAAGAAAGCACGCACTTTTGAGTGATATGCAAATTGTGAAAAGGTTTGCTGTAATGTATACATTTTGAGAGATAAAAGTTGTTGTGTCTTTCGGCTTATCCCAGTTAGGGGTCACCACAGCAGAACTCCGGTCCGCTAATGTTCGATAGTGGATTTTTATGTGCCGCGTTACCAGCCCTGACGCCCAACCTTCAACGAAGGCACGCCCATTCACGGATGCCTCCACACAGAAGATGCTCTAGCTGAGAATCAAACGCGACAACGTCTTGCTGTGAGGCGACAATGCTACCACAGCACCACTACCTTGGGTATTTTGAGAGATAAAAGCAAGGAATGGTTTTGTTTGTTTGTTTGCTTTATATATTTGGTTGATTAACATGGTTAATATCTCCCTGGTTCAAAATGTTCTCCACCACAAAATATATGTTAGTTAAAAAAAGATGCTTCATTGGGCAAGCTGTGTGTTGAAAAGGAATGCGTCCCTAAATGAATTCTATGAGACCCATGATTCAGTAATGACCCTGGCTTCTGAGAAGTCAACTTGGAGGATAGGGCAAAGGCTTGGGGAAGGGAAGAACTTTGGTTGGTGCTGCCATTCACAGTTGCTGATGCAGGATACATCACCCACTACAAAGACTGAGGCTATAACAGCATATGTCTGTAGGATTCTGTGGTTGCAGCATCGCATATCTCTTGTAGTAGGGTTGGCTTAGGGGATAGGACTTAAAACCAAAACAAAAAAAAATCTCTCCTTGGCAGGAAGATGTTGCTACACTTGAATGTCATGATCTGTTTTCTGACCATTAATATCCAAATAGGTCCAGGGGGATAGTTAACTTAAGGGATCTGGAGGCTTTAGAAGGACAACCAGGAGCAACTGGTAACTGGTAGCTGCTTGGGGGAGGGGACAAAAAAAAACAACAAAAGCATTATGCCTTTAAGGTGTAGCATTAGTTAGGAAAGGACACTTTTACTGTCTATAAACTAACACTTTTTGGAGGGAGTACTAGTTATGAACACTGAAATTTCAGATGTAAAGGTGAAATTATATTGTTTGGCAGTACCAAAAACAAAGATAGATGCATACCATTTATGACATTATTTCCCCCACAATAATACATTTTACTGCTACTGGAAGGGTTTTTAACCCAAAGTATGTGGGACTCATTGGATGATGTGACAGAGCATAGTCCATAAAAGGCCTTTATTTCTCAAAAATATATAGTTGCTTGTACACAAATGTGAATACGTTAATAGCCTGGGTCATTCATTCAGTGCTATGCAGAAATAAATACATGAATGTGTAAAGTGAAATACAAACATAGTTTATGTCTGTTACTCATATTAAATGAAACTTCATTAATTTTTGATGTATATACCTTTTCAAGTGAAACAAAGAATGGTATTCATAGACTAGTGCTGTTCACCTGCTTTGGGCTCTGAATGGCAGGGAGCTGATACCACAATGTGGGGCAATGTTAATAAGGTATATATTATAGGTTCATAGGTTTAGCTGTTTACTAGGCTAATGACTACAAGGGCCTTTTTAAGCCAAGTTTCTGAGAAGTTCTGGTACCCTTGTTAGTGTAAGTAGTGAAAGATGAAACATTTACAAGCTATGTCCATTATAGCATGGAGATATGGAGGAAATGAGTGCAGAGTAAATCAGAAAAGCTGCAATGCAGCGAAGAATGGTTCTAAGCTGTCAGTGTGGAGGAGTAGCATAACAGAAGGATATGTGACTGACATGGCTGATATCACTAGCAAGGCAGACTAGCATGACACAGTTCATACATGTCCATGTGTGCTATGACAGGCCACACAGTAGCCACTTCAAATAGCATGCAGAGGATCAGCACAGCAAAGTGGCAACTCAGTTCATCATTCAAACTGGGAGGAAAGGGGGCAGTAGAAGAGCTGGATCTTGGTCAAGTGGGGGCCTAAGCAGGGTAATAGATTGGGCCCCCCAAAGCAACCCCACTCCCCAACAGCATACCTCTCAACTGTACAGATTTTCACAGAATGTCCAGATTTTTTGCCTCATAGTTTTTTTCTCATAAAATTGTGGTTTTATGACAAATCACTGGCAAATCATTGAGGGATGAAGCCAGAAAATAATGACAGTCATTTGAATTTTAGATTTCATACCCTTCAGAAAATTCATGGTAATGCAAAACCTATTGTTCTATCTACTTTCTAAGTTTGTAAGAGCAATATTTTAAAAAGTGTCCTTATTTCTGGGCCTTTGCCCCCCCCCCATTATTTGCGGCTTTGCCCAGATTTCTTGCTCTAAGAGGTCCTATTACTTGGCTGTTTCTCCCAGTTAGCATATGCACTGCTCAGACCTGTCAGTGTGCATACTGTTTTCTTCTTTATTTCTACAATGATTACAGATGTTTGGATTTAATTTAATGCTTTTATTTAAAATGTTATAGCACAAACACTGATAGCCATTTGCTAAACAAACAATACAGTCTCATGATGAAAACAGACTTAGCATGTACATTAAACTTCTCTGCCCTTGAAACTCGCATTCATTGAAATGGCATTGAAACCCACATTCAAAGAAAACACATTTGGCCAGTGGAGTATTAAGTTTACCATTGGGCTGTTTTCAAAACATAGCTCACCTGCACACATTTTTAGGACCCTGCATACATGTATGTTTTCTTTGATTCACCTTCTTGACTGTATTAAATGATATTCCTTGTATAATACAGCATCACTTGTTAGAGTGTGTTTTAAATTTGAAGCTTTGAACATTTTTCCAGTAAGCAATGAAACAAAATGTATCAACCAATAATGGCAAAACTACCCATTTTAGAACATTTCAATCATAAAAGGCCACTCAATATCTGTCATTACAACCAAGCAATATAAGCCAATATGCACAATCCCGGCAGAAGTAAAAGCTATCTGAATAATTCCACATTAAAGAGAGCTGCAACCAATGAAAAGATTGCTACTGGCAAACAACTTTACATTTCAGTGTTTCATTTGCAAAATTCCGTGCCTACTGCCCTTGAAGAATTAATTCCCTATGTTACATTAAAAAAGTCGGTAATATTGCAATAGGGAATGGCCATAGCCGGCCTTAGACATAGGCCAACTAGACGGCCGCCTAGGAAGCCAGTCTAGCATGGGTGCTTTTCCAGTATTTATTTGGTATAGGAAGACCAGGATGGGGGCACTGGGTAGTGTGGTGGGGGGTGACATGGAGCCCTTTTGCCTAGGGCACCAGTTCACCTAAGGCCGCTTCTGGGAATGGCTGGCAAACCAAGAAAAAGCATCTCATCCAAAGGACCACACAATCAGGAGTGTAGCACCTCCACCTCCCTAAAGTGCACCACAGTATCAGCACTCCATCTACATGACATGGGAGTAGAACCCATAGCCTTGTACACCAAATGTCAGTATGCTACCTGTTGTGCTGTTAATATTGCGTTCAAATACTAGAGCGCAAACATTGACTGTCATTTACTAAACAAAACAGTTACACATTGAAAACAGACTTAGCATGAGGAACAGTAAACTTTTCTTCCATTGAAAATGTATGAATCTCACAATTCTTTGAAAATGCACTGAAACTCACAATTCCTTGAGCAGTCTGGTAGTTGGTGTAGAGGATTCAGACTCTTTTCTGCTATAATCAAGACACAGGTTTTGATCCTGAGTAAGTCAGTTGACTAACCAGCCTTAACTAGGTAATTTCACTCACACAAACACTCACACCAGCAACAAGGCAAGTTTGCAACTCAACAGAACAGCAGCCTAGGCAAGTCTGTAATGGAATGGCAGCAGTGACTAGTTTAAATCCTGCTTGCATAGAATGTGTTTATATTACATCCACATGGAATGATGCAGCAAAGCACATCTTAGTGTTATGCTTCATACTAAAGATGCATGCACGCACTCACATGTACGCAGAGTGCATGATTCTTCTTAAAGAAGAAGACACTGCATTAAATAAATATTTTTTTTCTAATTGTTTAATTAAAAAGTAAATGTGGCAGACTTTGACTAGTGGGCCCCCCACCGAGTAGGTGCTAGGCAACTGCCTAGGCTGCTCATCACTGGATTCAACTCTGAGCAGTAGTAATGTAGTAAAAGGGAATACAGAAGAGGAACCATAACGTATGACAGGTTAGAGGATGACAGGCAATTATTTATGGTGTATAGACCTTATTGACAATATATGAAAAAGAATATATGGTGGGATAGGTAGAGAGGAAGGGATGGAGATGAGGTAGAGAATGGAGGTTAGCAGGGACAGACAAACATAACATGCAGACACAGACTGAGAGGGGAGGTATGCACACAAAAGGTCGGGATGTTAGTGGATGGACACATACTGAGAGAAGGTAGTTATTTGGTGATGGGGTAGGTTGGGCAGTAAATAAGGTATAGTGAATGACAGACTGGGGAGGGAAAGACCTTGATGGGGATAGGGTAGGGAACATGACCAATTGCCAGATAGCAAACTGGTACAGGAGACAACAGCCAGTTTTTAGTTACTTCTGTGACTTGACGTCATGGGCAAGCTATGCCTTTGATGACTTGGTGGTTGAGACTTGGTGGTTGTGAGCTTGACTTGTGATGTCAGAAGGCACTCCACCATGCTGAGGAAGGAATACAGTGCTATGACCATCTTACTGGAGACCAGTCTTCACAAATAATGCCAGGGAATGACGAGAGACTTCTCTGGTTTAATTTCAGAAATGGAGCCTCCCCCCACACCCTCTGTACAATAGAATTATTCACAGAGGCCATCATTGATCCCTCTATGCCATCTTCAGAAGCATGACCTCTATCTCACTGATGGGTCCAAATGGAGAGATGATAAAATCAGCAAGAAAAGGAAAGTAGTATTGTTGGAATTGAATTCATCTTCAAGTCTTGGTGAGCACCTTCATGAGGTGGACCCTGTTTTTACAAATTCTCACTAAGACAACACTGATACATAAACTGTATTTTATATAGCATATATCAGGAACAGAAGTAGGTTAAAAATAAAAAAGACAGCTGGGTTCACAAGTCCCAGGATAAAAAAAATGTTCAATCCTGGTAGGCGCACTGATGTCAGGACTAGAAAAAAAATGACACTATAGAATCCTCAAGACATGGAAACATTCCTACAGTTGGGTTAGGACAGCCCCTCACCCCGTTGTATAAGGAAGTAGTCTACAAAAACCACAGAAACTGACAGGCTAAAAAAGAGCCATAAAGATGATAGAGTAGACTATTGATGATAAAGAAGAAATTATGTATTGTTACTGTTATGCAAGAAGCCCAGAATTTCCAGATAGAACATATTCAAAAAGATTAAGAGAGAATTTAGAGGAAAGAAAAATATTTGCACAACAAAAACTGTCAAAGGCTTCAAATGCAAATTTGTGTTCATTAATACAGGAGATCCATGAAAAACATTATATAGACAAAGAAGAAAGCCAAACTAATCTATACAAAAAAATGAGCTCTAAAGATATTAGAAGAGAAATAGAGGCAAAGGCACCCAGATATGGAAAATTTCACAATTCAAAAAATTAAGATCACAAAGGGGGAATGTAGAACAGAAGATTAGTAAAGTAGATGTTAAACAGAATCTGAAGTTATGGAATCCCTGCAAATTGAAGGATTTAGTATAAAAAGTCTAACATAGATTATGTCATAGCATGATGGAATAACGGGTCCCTAAAGTAAAGAGAGACAGGTGAAGTGGGAGACATATGAAGAAGAAATATGGACATGGGAAGGAAAAATAGATTTAATACGGTGCAGTATTTATGCAAATGAGAAAGCAAAACTAAGCAATACAAAAAAGCAGTACCAAAAATATTTGAACAGAAATACCGACAAAGGCATTAGGATATGGAAATTTTCACAACACAAAAAATAAGAAAACAAAGGTTAATGGAGAAGTCAAAGAAATAGAAACTGAAGTTTTGGATTACCTATGAAGTGAAGGATTTAGTGTAGCAAATCCAACACTGGTAAAATCACAACATGATGGAACAATAAGTCCCCAAATTAAGGAGAAACAGGTGGATGGGAAACACAGGATCACTTGCCACATGATGATGCTATGGAGTCTTCAGCAGAAAACCAGTACAAAAGTTCAATTCATGTTGCACAGCAAGGCAAGGAGCAGGAAATACTGGAAACTCTGACACAGGCAATGTTGTGGAGTGATAGGCCAATGAGTTTCCATATGAAGGCACAACAGGTGATGCAGGATGCAGCTGAATCGGATATTTCACAGGAAAATGTTCTAGACCGTCTGTAGAATGCCTGCAGGAAACAGAGAGTAAAGAATATGCTCTCAGTTTAGAAGAAAATTATCTAATGGGAAGAGTTGCTTGATTTACTAGAGATGGATAGACATATTAACAGAAAAGGAAGGAATAAATTACAGAAAGTAAATAAGACCCAAAGTGTTAAATGTCTGATAAAACAGATAAACAGTAATCAAGACTATTAACAGAAATTCATGTGATGTAACAGAAGTAAATAGGACATATTACTGTGCAGCTAAATTAATAACTGCGGTGGTGCAGCGGTAGCGTTGTTGCCTCACAGCAAGAGGTTCTCCCGTTCAATTCTTGGCTGGAGTGTGGGAAGTGCCTTCTGTGTAGAGTCTGCATGTCCTCCCTGTGGTTAGGTGGGCATTCGAAAGACATGCGTAAATGGGTGTGCCTTCGCTGAAGGTTGAACGTCAAGCTGGCACCTCGGCGTTCGTGAAAATCTACTGCCAATCATAAGCGGACCGGAGTTCCGCTGTGGCGACCCCTAACTGGGAAAAGCTGAAAGACAACTACAACTGTGCAGCTAAATTAATAACAGAAAAGTCTTACCACAGAAATACAAAGCAATAAGGGAAAGGAAGGCAAGAAATCAAATGCCATCAAGGAAGCACTGAATAGAGAAAACTATAAAATAATTAAGGCAAGAAGTGCTGCTGTTAGAGTAATATAGAACAGGAAATATAACAAAAATACTTAGAAAGATAGAAATAATAAAGGCAACATGCAGTATTAGAACAGACCAGGATCTATCATATACTATTGCAAATAATATACTAAAGATATCAGCACTGGCAGAAACACTTAGAAGATGTACAGATAAATATATGTAAAGGAAATGTACAAAATAAATAATTCAGTAATGGCCCGAAAACATTTTTAAAGTACTGGGAAACAAAGCAAAAGGAAAAGAAACACCACCAAAAAAGAAATGGACACATTTTGGAGAAATATTTATGAAGACCCTGTGGAACATAGAAAAGATGCTGAATAGATAGAAAATTAAAATAAACAGGAATGGATTTGAATGTATAAGATATGAAATGGGATGAAGTAATGACCAAAGAAATTTAAACAAATTTACGAAAAGCTCCTAAATGGAAAACCCCAGGCCCACATGGAGTAACTAACTCCTGGGTAAAAGTAGTAATATCTTTACACAATGATTTATCCCTGAGTACAAACTACTTATATGTGCATCCTGAATACACACCAACCTGATTAACAACAGCAGAAACAATACTCCTCCTTAAGAATGAACCTGTAAGCCATCCTAAAAACTATAGATCAATAAGTTGCCTTCCTATGATGTATGCACTGTATACTGGAACCAATGCAGACAGAGTTTATAGTCATGTAGAAGACAAATATATCATGGCAATAGAACAAAAGGGTAACAAAAAAGTCACATGGAACAAAAGATCATTTGTTGATAATTAAAGGTATAATGCAGAGTTGTACAAAGCAGAAGAATCTATATATGGCATGGATAGATTATAAAGAAGCATTTGACATCATCCCACATTCAAGATACATTTTACATGTATTAATTACAATATAGTCACCATGAAACAATGGAAAACCACTTTGCAATTAAGCCATGACAAAGAGAAAATTATTATCCCAGGGATAAAAATTCAAAGTGGGATATACAAGGGTGATTCTTTGTCACCACTGTTGTTTTGTGCTGCCGTTAACCCATAAAGCTGTTTACTTAACAGATTAGGTCTTGGTTACAATGTGGCAACCAGAAAACAATTTGCTTAACGATTTTTTATCTACTTTTTTGGATGACTTAAAACTGTATAGTTCATGAGATGAGGAGTTGAACGTGTAACTGGAAATGGTTGAAACTTTCTCAGATGATATAAGTATGGCATTTGGTCTTGACAAATGTGCAAAAGCAACATTTCAAGCAGGAAATGTGCAGTATCATAGACATATATATATATATATATATATATATATATATATATATATATATATATATATATATATATATATGTATATATATATATATATATATATATATATATATATAGATATATATATATATATATATATATATAGATATATATATATATATATATATATATATGGGTCTACTTCATTTGACCTAAATTTCATTTGATCTAAAACTCATTTCACTGACAATGAGCACTGGCAGTCTGTAGAGCACAGTAAGACAAGTAAAAGGTATATGCCCTGTTCCCCACTGTAGTGCGACCCTGGAGTTAGAATATATGGTTAGGGGGTGTGTGGGGGGCTCAGCCATATAAAACCATAAAAACATATTATATAAAACATGTACCCAATATAATAAAAAAATATATATATATAAACAGATAATACCTAACATTACCTAAAATATTATGTTAGATAAATTATATTATAAAAAAAAAAGAACAGATCACAAAAAAAAAAAACATTGAAGATCAATGGGCATTTTAATTGTAGTACCACTATGTGGTTTATGCAGATAAGTGTTTGATCTGCCCTATTTTTTATGTGGGTAAGACTGCTAGATCTTTTAAGAACAGAATAAGTGTACATTTATTGGACATCAGACATAATAGGCAAAACAGTGCATTAGCAAGGCATATCAATGAATGTAGAGACCATGTGTTTAGATTTGTTGTGATCCAACATTTGTTTAAAGATCCACAAGGAGATGCCTAGATGTCCACTTGGATATCTGGGAGCTAAGATGGCAACTTAGGCTTGATGCCAGAAAGTATCCAGGTATTAATAAGGCTTATCTAGCATACTAAAATTAAGATATATATTAGGGTAAAATCTCTAATTCATGGGATTGGTACATTGTTTTTTTTTTTTTTTAAATAATATAATTTATCTAACATAATATTTTAGGTAATGTTAGGTATCTGTTTATATATATATATATATATATATATATATATATATATATATATATATATTTTTTTTTTTTAATTATATTGGATATATGTTTTATATAATATGTTTTTTCAAAATATGGTATACCATTTTAAGAATTAATTGACATGTAATTAGTGGTTCATTATTTAAGGCTGGGTTTGTAGTGTGTGTGGGTATTTTGTAATTTTGTTCTGAAGAAGTCCCTTATCACAGAAGAGAGGAAAGCACTCAACTGTTTCAATAAAGCTGTTCGTGTGAGCTGTTGTTCCTTCGCTGTGGTTTTTGTTCTGGAGTTTATTTTAGGCAGCATAGGATGATGGTTTGTAGGATGACATTGGTGATCAAGAAGAGGAGGATGAGTGAGAGGGCAGCACCAAGGATCAAATGGTGGAAATTGAAAAAGGGTAATTGTGAGGTGATATTCAGGGAAGAATTAAGACAGGCTCTGGGTGGCAGTGAAGAGTTACCGAATAGCTGGGTAACTACAGCAGAGCTAGTAAGAGAGATGGCTGGAAAGGTGCTTGGTGTGACATCTGGAAAGAGGAAGGAGGACAAGGAGACCTGGTGATAGAATGAAGAAGTACAGGAGAGTATACAGAGAAAGAGGTTGGCGAAGAAGAAGTGGGATTGTCAAAGAGATGAAGAAAGTAGACAAGAGAGAGGTGGCGAAGGCTAAGGATAAGGTGTATGAAGAGTTGTATAAAAAGTTGGACACTAAAGAGGGAGAAAAGGACCTGTACCGATTGGCTAGACAGAGGGACCGAGCTAGTAAAGATGTGCAGCAGGTAAGGGTGATAAAGGATAATGTGGGAAATGTACTCACAAGCGAGGAGAGTGTGTTGAGCAGATGGAAAGATTACTTTGAGGGGTCGATGACTGAAGAGAATGAGAGGGAGAGAAGGTTGGATGATGTGCGGATAGTGAATCATGAAGTGCAGTGGATTAGCAAGGACGAAGTAAGGATATCTATGAAGAGGATGAAGAACGGAAAGGCTGTTGGTCCAGATGACATACCTGTGGAAGCATGGAGGTGTTTAAGTGAAATGGCAGTGGAGTTTTTAACTAGATTGTTTAATGAAATCTTGGAAAGTAAGAGGATGCCTGAGGAATGGAAAAAAAAGTGTTTTGGTACCGATTTTTAAGAATAAGGGCGATGTGCAGAGCTGTAGTAACTACAGAGGGATTAAACTGATCAGTCACAGCATGAAGTTATGGGAAAGAGTAGTGGAAGCTAGGTTAAGAAGGAATGTGATGATTAGTGATCAGCAGTATGGTTTCATGCCAGGAAAGAGCACTACAGATGTGATGTTTGCTCTGAGAGTGTTGATGGAGAAGTACAGAGAAGGTCAGAAGGAGTTGTATTGTGTCTTTGTGGATTTAGAGAAAGCATATGACAGGGTGCCTAGAGAGGAGTTGTGGTATTGTATGAGGAAGTCAGGAGTGTCAGAGAAGTATGTAAGAATGGTACAGGATATGTACGAGGGTAGTGTGACAGCGGTGAGGTCTGCAGTGGGAGTGATGGATGCGTTTAAGGTGGAGGTGGGATTACATCAAGGATCAGCTCTGAGCCCTTTCTTATTTGCAATGGTGATGGACAGGTTGACAGACGAGATCAGACAGGAGTCCCCATGGACTATGATGTTTGCAGATGACATTGTGATCTGTAGTGAGAGTAGGGAACAGGTGGAGGAGACCCTGGAGAGGTGGAGATATGCTCTAGAGAGAAGGGGAATGAAGGTCAGCAGGACTAAGACAGAATATATGTGTGTGAATGAGAGGGAGGATAGAGGAATGGTGAGGATGCAGGGAGTAGATAGAGGTGGCGAAGGTGGATGAGTTCAGAGTAATGGTGAGTGTGGAAGAGTGGTAAAGAAGAGAGTACAGGCAGGATGGAGTGGGTGGAGAAGAGTGTCAGGAGTGATTTCTGACAGACGAGTACCAGTAAGAGTGAAAAGGAAGGTCTACAAGAGGGTAGTGAGACCAGCTATGTTATATGGGTTGGAGACAGTGGCATTGACAAAAAGGCAGTAGTCAGAGCTTGACGTGGCAGAGTTGAAGATGTTAAGATTTGCATTGGGTATGACGAGGATGGACAGGATTAGGAATAAGTATATTAGAGGCTCAGCCCAGGTTAGAAGGTTTGGAGACAAAGCCATGGAGGCAAGATAACGTTGGTTTGGACATATGCTGAGGAGGGATGTAAAGTATATTGGGAAAAAGATGCTAAGGATGAAGCTGCCAGGTAAAAGGAAAAGAGGGAGGCCTAAGATAAGGTTTATGGATGTGGTGAGAGAGGACATGGAGGTGGTTGGTGTGACAGAGCAAGATGCAGAGGACATGAAGAAATGGAAACAGTTGATCTGCTGTAGTGACCCCTAATGGGAGCAGCCGAAAGAAGAAGAAGTTTATAGGAATACATTTGGCAGTAGTTTGGTCTTTCTGCAGAGATGGAGGCGGCAGGTACAATGAATGGTGATATTTTAGAGTTATTACAGCAAATTAAACAACAACTGGCTGCCCATACAGCTCAAATACAATTGTTAACTGAAAAACAGGGAAATAATGATTTATTTGGCAGCCTCGGCTACCCACTAACTCAGCCAACCCCTAATAACAGTGTTCCAAATGGCCCTGAAAGGCAGCAGCAGAATAAACTTGGTAATACATCTGTTAGGACTGAAGAGTTGAACAATAATGTCCAAGGGCCTTTACAGTGGAAGAATAATACTTTTGTATTTGGGGTTGAAAGAAGGCAAGGAAGTGTGACTCAACTTGAAACTACCACCACTGTTGATAAAATTAAGATATTTGAAAAGAATTTATCATATAAGAAAATGCAACTGGAAATATCATATTTACAGAAAAAATATTGAAATGGAATTGGTCCCATGCGGGTTTTGATTGTGGAAATACTCCAATGGGTCTGAAGGAAATGTTGAACTATTACATGAATTACACAGTTTATTTGATAAAACTGGGCTTCAAATGATGAGGCTTATGGTTAAGTACAATTTGCAAGCTGCCGATAAAATGACAAAGGACTTGGAAGATCTAAATCAAACCATACAAAATTATGTTAACTTTATGCAAAGTCAAACAGTTTACAACAATGTTTTTTCTAATGTAACATCTGCTTGCAATGTAATTTATACACGTAAAACCAACAAAATAAAATAAACTTGAATGAATACGCCAAACAGAGGGTGTATCCACTTTCTGCAGTAAGCGTCATTAATGAGGAAGATCAGGCCAATCAAAGTGAGGGAATGACATCAAATGCGGTAGGCTATAAAGCGACAAGGAATCTCTCACAACCTTTTCAGAATGAGGAGAATGTAAGGCATTCAGAGAGACTGAAGAAAAAAGAGCAACAGCCTCGTTTTTTGCCAAAAACTTATTGGGATTATGTTGTGCAGGGCGGCTGGAAAACAACAACAGCAGGAATAGGAGCCGACAGCAGAGGACTTGATGAATATGGCCTTAGACTTATTGGGGTCTGTAAGTACTTTTCCTGTCAACAATTCTTTTGGTTCACTTGGTGTACATAGCGCATTGACTATTAATGAAAATGAATGCTATAATGACAATGGGATGGCTGTGAGCAATACTGATTTGAATGTTTTTGGTCAGCAAGAAGATGTTTCGGATGGAACTTTTAATAGTGACTTTTTGTTGAATTTTCAACTTAATGTGGACAATTCAGGTAATGAATTTGTTGGCAACAATGGTGACATGATACAAAGTTGTGATATAATGAACTTTGAAAATGCATTTGAACCTGTTGTCATTCAAAATGAGAGAAATGATTTTAAAGTTTATAACTATTCTGCAAAAGAAATTAGAACTGAACATGTAAATGTATTGGCTAAAGGGTTCACTTTTGTGCCCTTTAGAAAGCCAAGGATAGATAACACTTTGATAGATCTTAAAAGTTACACTAGGAAATTGAATTTTAAGGTCTGGTTTAACTCCCAAATTGAAGGTAATGGGGATGATAATGGGTGTTTAAGGAGACCCAGTACATTTAATCCACCTTTAAATAATGTAATAAGGTTGTTTGAAAACAAATGTGAAAAGGATATACATAGGATTCTATCAGTTAAAACAGAACATGTTTAAACAAATATGACTGTGGGTGAAGAAAGTTTGCTAAATGATTTGGTTCAGGACACTAATATACAGTTAGTGAAACCAGATAAAGGAAAAGGAATTGTCATTATGAATATGACTGATAATCTGAATGGGATTAATACTCTGTTGTTAGATGGGTCTTACATAGAGAGTTCCCTTAATCAGATACATGTTATGACTTGTTAATGGATGACATGTTGTACCAGGGGCAAATCAATGAGGATGAGCATGCATACATGTATAATAAGTATCTTATGGTACCAAATATATTTGTAATTTCCAAGGTCCATAAGGGACTTAGGGACACACAGTTTAGACCTATAGTTGATGGTAAATGATCAAAAATGTGTTTTATAAGCAATTTTTTGGATAAAAAATTACAGGCAGGATTAAAATCATTTCCATACATATGTAAAGATTCTTGGGAATTTTTAGACAAAGTGGGTAGAATAAAGTTTGATGAAAGTGTAATCATGGTCACTATTGATGTGGTTAGCTTGTTTACCATCATCCCACATGCAGAAGGCTTAGCGTGGTTAGAGACCCAATTGTTTAATACTGGCCTATATGATCAGGACAATATTAATGTATATATAACGCTGATGGAAGTGGTGCTTCAGAATAATTATTCATACTTTGAAGGTCAGTATTACAGGCAAAAAACGAGGATTGCTATGGGCGCAGCCTGCACCCCCATTTTTGCAAACTATATTATGTCTTATTGGGAACAACAGTACGTAATGCAGAGTACATTCCAACCCAATATTTTGTTTTACGCAAGGTTTTTAGACGACTTGTTTATTTTGTGGAAAGGCACTGAGCAGGAACTAGAGCAGTTTTATGCATACATAAACAATACTGTTGTTTTTTTTTAAATTTACACATCAGCATAATAGAAAAAAACATTACTTATTTAGATGTAGAGTTGTTTGTTAGTGAAGACAATGTGGTGGAATCAAAAATTTATAGGAAACCAACTTTTTCAAACTCTTATTTAGAGTTTACCAGTGCACACCCATCCTTCCAGAAAAAGTCTATAGTCAAAGGGCAATTGGTTTGAGCAGCCAGGATGGTGAGCTCGGACATAGTATTTATTCATGAGATAAAGTTTATTTTAAATATGTTTAAGGCTAGAGGATATCCAGATGCCCTACTTGAAGTGATTAGTCAGGAAGTGGTGCATAAACGAAAAAATGTTTTTATAAACCAATTTTGGTATTTGGTAAAGATGGCAATAATGTAAATAAGGGTAACATGGAATCAAACATAGGTCTTGGGTTTATTATATGTTTTAATCAAGATGTTCAGAGTATTGTAGATATTATTTTTAATAATTGGGACATTTTACAATTTGATGTCAATGTATCGCAGAAGGTGGGGGGAAACCCAAAATTATTTTTAAAAAAGATAGGTCTTTTAAAAATATAATGGAAGGAACTAGGATAAATAGGGTCACCAGCATGAATAGAAGAAAAGGGAATTTTAAGTGTCAGCACTGCAATTTTGCCCCCAGATTTTAGAAACTGGAGGCAGTTTTGAGTTAAATGGAAAAACATTGAAGATCAATGGGCATTTTAATTGTCGTACCATTAATGTGGTTTATGTAGCTAAGTGTTTGATGTGCCCTATTTTTATGTGGGTAAGACTGCTAGATCTTTTAAGAACAGAATAAGTGAACATTTATTGGACATCAGACATAATAGGCAAACCAATGCATTAGCAAGGCATATCAACGAATGTAGAGACCATGTGTTTAGATTTTTTGTGATCCAACATTTGTTTAAAGATCCACAAGGTAGATGCCTAGATGTCCACTTGGATATCTGTGAGCTAAGATGGCAACTTAGGCTTGATGCCACAAAGTATCCAGGTATTAATGAGGCTATCAGCTTATCTAGCATACTAAAATTAAGACATATATTAGGATAAAATCTCTTATTCAGGGGATTGGTACATTGTTTTTATAATATAATTTATCTAACATAATATTTTAGGTAATGTTAGGTATTATCTGTTTATATATATATATATATATATATATATATATATATATATATATATATATATATATATATATATATATATATATATATATATATATATATATATATATTTTAATTATATTGGATACATGTTTTATATAATATGTTTTTTCAATATATGGTATACCATTTTAAGAATTAATTGACATGTAATTAGTGGTTCATTATTTAAGGCTGGGTTAGTAGTGTGTGTGGGTATTTTGTAATTTTGTTCTGAAGAAGTCCCTTATCACAAAAGGGAAGAAAGCGCTCAACTGTTTCAATAAAGCTGCTTGTGTGAGCCGTTGTTCCTTCACTGTGGTTTTTGTTCTGGAGTTTATTGGAATACATTTGGCAATGGTACATAAGGCATTCACACTACCTTCTATGTTCCAGATGGCTGTGTTGCAGCAGGCCACAAACACTGGTCCCAAAGATGGAGACTAACATGTTTGGCTATCAACATGGCTACTCCTATCATGTCCATATCATACACCACCAGTCCTCAATGATTTGAACCATGGAGCAGCATGTCTGTGTTAATATGTTTTGAATCACTCCACCATGTTTGATATTGTCACTTGCATAATTCCTGTGGCTCATTTCCATAAGATGTCTCACTTCCAGCTTATTATGTGATCATGAGAATGTGATGTATACCATGCTGTTCTGAGAAATGTAGCCAGAGTGGGGTGAAAGGGGAAATGCCCAGGGTGTAAAGTGTAAGGGGGCATGATCGGACTATTCTAATCACTCCTTAATGCATACCATTTTTTTAACTGTCAATACCATATCTGCCTTCAGTCTTGACTACTGTAGCACTTCTTGTGTGATCTGAACTGTAGCAACTGCTTTCTAAATTGTAGTAAGCAGTTTTCTACAGTTTAAAAAGTAAGAAAACATTTCTTTTTTGAACAAAACCTGAGAGCTGTAGCACTCCGTGTAGCAACTGTATACTACAATTTAAAAGAATTATTTTTATGCAAAAGTGTGAAGAAAGAGGAGGGTTGAGGGTAGGGTACAGAAACAGGACCAGACTGTCTCACGGGGCAGGAGAAAGGAGGCATGTATCTGGCCAGAGGTGGACTTTCTTTTTTTTTTGCTGTGTCTGTGCTGCTTTTTTTTCATGCAGACGTCATTTGTTTTGTGGTGATGGGGGGGGAGGGCTGCCACATCATGGGACCTGACAGGGCACTGGTAGTTGAGTAAGCTATGCCTCTGGCTGTTCTTCACATAGTTTGATAGTACTGTGTGTGTCTCTCAATCACCACCACCCTGTGCACTGCCACCATCTGCGCTATTTTATGTTGCATGTTATACTAAATATCTATGAATTCCAGAAAAATGTTCAAAATGACATTGTATGAGATAGAGCTTCCAGTCAATATGCAGTCTCTTACTTAATGTAAACATTTTCAAGATTTCTCTTTGCAATGATCTTTGCTGATGGGTGAGGAGTTTGGTCATTATTTTGTCTTCATATATCTAACACTTGGGTACGCAACAACTTATTGAATAGTGGTATAATGAAAGTCATAATACTGAATGCAAAACCTGAAGTTTCAAAATGTTGAAACTTTACAATGCTGAACTCAAAAAAACTACTAACATCATAAGGAACTCACAAATTCAAGGATATAACTGGTATGGCACTCAAGAAAAGTTAGCTTTATTTGCAGATGATATTATTTTGTATTTGATATATCTAGAAAAGTATATATTGAGGCTGTGGAACATTTTGAGACAGTTTCTGGACTTTTAAGGATATAAAATGAATTTAGATAAAACAGAGGCTAATAGTGGTAAAGCAAGGTACCCGCACATGAATTGGTTCAGCAATGCTTGTATTCATGGGGATATGATAAGATGAAGTAGTTAGGTGCATGGATTAAAAATTATTCTTTTATGGTAGCTGATTATAAGTGGGAAGAGACTAAACAAAAGACAATACAAAAACTGAGAAACTAGAAACTCTTGATTATGGCTATGGATAATTCAGATACAAGCAATGAAAATGTTTTTAGTCTTTAATATTTTAGGCAGCATAGGATGATGGTTTGTAGGATGACATTGGTGATCAAGAAGAGGAGGATGAGTGAGAGGGCAGCACCAAGGATCAAATGGTGGAAATTGAAAAAGGGTAATTGTGAGGTGATATTCAGGGAAGAATTAAGACAGGCTCTGGGTGGCAGTGAAGAGTTACCGAATAGCTGGGTAACTACAGCAGAGCTAGTAAGAGAGATGGCTGGAAAGGTGCTTGGTGTGACATCTGGAAAGAGGAAGGAGGACAAGGAGACCTGGTGATAGAATGAAGAAGTACAGGAGAGTATACAGAGAAAGAGGTTGGCGAAGAAGAAGTGGGATTGTCAAAGAGATGAAGAAAGTAGACAAGAGAGAGGTGGCGAAGGCTAAGGATAAGGCGTATGAAGAGTTGTATAAAAAGTTGGACACTAAAGAGGGAGAAAAGGACCTGTACCGATTGGCTAGACAGAGGGACCGAGCTAGTAAAGATGTGCAGCAGGTAAGGGTGATAAAGGATAATGTGGGAAATGTACTCACAAGCGAGGAGAGTGTGTTGAGCAGATGGAAAGATTACTTTGAGGGGTCGATGACTGAAGAGAATGAGAGGGAGAGAAGGTTGGATGATGTGCGGATAGTGAATCATGAAGTGCAGTGGATTAGCAAGGACGAAGTAAGGATATCTATGAAGAGGATGAAGAACGGAAAGGCTGTTGGTCCAGATGACATACCTGTGGAAGCATGGAGGTGTTTAAGTGAAATGGCAGTGGAGTTTTTAACTAGATTGTTTAATGAAATCTTGGAAAGTAAGAGGATGCCTGAGGAATGGAAAAAAAAGGTGTTTTGGTACCGATTTTTAAGAATAAGGGCGATGTGCAGAGCTGTAGTAACTACAGAGGGATTAAACTGATCAGTCACAGCATGAAGTTATGGGAAAGAGTAGTGGAAGCTAGGTTAAGAAGGAATGTGATGATTAGTGATCAGCAGTATGGTTTCATGCCAGGAAAGAGCACTACAGATGCGATGTTTGCTCTGAGAGTGTTGATGGAGAAGTACAGAGAAGGTCAGAAGGAGTTGTATTGTGTCTTTGTGGATTTAGAGAAAGCATATGACAGGGTGCCTAGAGAGGAGTTGTGGTATTGTATGAGGAAGTCGGGAGTGTCAGAGAAGTATGTAAGAATGGTACAGGATATGTACGAGGGTAGTGTGACAGCGGTGAGGTCTGCAGTGGGAGTGATGGATGCGTTTAAGGTGGAGGTGGGATTACATCAAGGATCAGCTCTGAGCCCTTTCTTATTTGCAATGGTGATGGACAGGTTGACAGACAAGATCAGACAGGAGTCCCCATGGACTATGATGTTTGCAGATGACATTGTGATCTGTAGTGAGAGTAGGGAACAGGTGGAGGAGACCCTGGAGAGGTGGAGATATGCTCTAGAGAGAAGGGGAATGAAGGTCAGCAGGACTAAGACAGAATATATGTGTGTGAATGAGAGGGAGGATAGAGGAATGGTGAGGATGCAGGGAGTAGATAGAGGTGGCGAAGGTGGATGAGTTCAGAGTAATGGTGAGTGTGGAAGAGTGGTAAAGAAGAGAGTACAGGCAGGATGGAGTGGGTGGAGAAGAGTGTCAGGAGTGATTTCTGACAGACGAGTACCAGTAAGAGTGAAAAGGAAGGTCTACAAGAGGGTAGTGAGACCAGCTATGTTATATGGGTTGGAGACAGTGGCATTGACAAAAAGGCAGTAGTCAGAGCTTGACGTGGCAGAGTTGAAGATGTTAAGATTTGCATTGGGTATGACGAGGATGGACAGGATTAGGAATAAGTATATTAGAGGCTCAGCCCAGGTTAGAAGGTTTGGAGACAAAGCCATGGAGGCAAGATAACGTTGGTTTGGACATATGCTGAGGAGGGATGTAAAGTATATTGGGAAAAAGATGCTAAGGATGAAGCTGCCAGGTAAAAGGAAAAGAGGGAGGCCTAAGATAAGGTTTATGGATGTGGTGAGAGAGGACATGGAGGTGGTTGGTGTGACAGAGCAAGATGCAGAGGACATGAAGAAATGGAAACAGTTGATCTGCTGTGGTGACCCCTAATGGGAGCAGCCGAAAGAAGAAGAAGAAGTTTATTGGAATACATTTGGCAGTAGTTTGGTCTTTCTGCAGAGATGGAGGCGGCAGGTACAATGAATGGTGATATTTTAGAGTTATTACAGCAAATTAAACAACAACTGGCTGCCCATACAGCTCAAATACAATTGTTAACTGAAAAACAGGGAAATAATGATTTATTTGGCAGCCTCGGCTACCCACTAACTCAGCCAACCCCTAATAACAGTGTTCCAAATGGCCCTGAAAGGCAGCAGCAGAATAAACTTGGTAATACATCTGTTAGGACTGAAGAGTTGAACAATAATGTCCAAGGGCCTTTACAGTGGAAGAATAATACTTTTGTATTTGGGGTTGAAAGAAGGCAAGGAAGTGTGACTCAACTTGAAACTACCACCACTGTTGATAAAATTAAGATATTTGAAAAGAATTTATCATATAAGAAAATGCAACTGGAAATATCATATTTACAGAAAAATATTGAAATGGAATTGGTCCCATGCGGGTTTTGATTGTGGAAATACTCCAATGGGTCTGAAGGAAATGTTGAACTATTACATGAATTACACAGTTTATTTGATAAAACTGGGCTTCAAATGATGAGGCTTATGGTTAAGTACAATTTGCAAGCTGCCGATAAAATGACAAAGGACTTGGAAGATCTAAATCAAACCATACAAAATTATGTTAACTTTATGCAAAGTCAAACAGTTTACAACAATGTTTTTTCTAATGTAACATCTGCTTGCAATGTAATTTATACACGTAAAACCAACAAAATAAAATAAACTTGAATGAATACGCCAAACAGAGGGTGTATCCACTTTCTGCAGTAAGCGTCATTAATGAGGAAGATCAGGCCAATCAAAGTGAGGGAATGACATCAAATGCGGTAGGCTATAAAGCGACAAGGAATCTCTCACAACCTTTTCAGAATGAGGAGAATGTAAGGCATTCAGAGAGACTGAAGAAAAAAGAGCAACAGCCTCGTTTTTTGCCAAAAACTTATTGGGATTATGTTGTGCAGGGGCGCGGCTGGAAAACAACAACAGCAGGAATAGGAGCCGACAGCAGAGGACTTGATGAATATGGCCTTAGACTTATTGGGGTCTGTAAGTACTTTTTCTGTCAACAATTCTTTTGGTTCACTTGGTGTACATAGCGCATTGACTATTAATGAAAATGAATGCTATAATGACAATGGGATGGCTGTGAGCAATACTGATTTGAATGTTTTTGGTCAGCAAGAAGATGTTTCGGATGGAACTTTTAATAGTGACTTTTTGTTGAATTTTCAACTTAATGTGGACAATTCAGGTAATGAATTTGTTGGCAACAATGGTGACATGATACAAAGTTGTGATATAATGAACTTTGAAAATGCATTTGAACCTGTTGTCATTCAAAATGAGAGAAATGATTTTAAAGTTTATAACTATTCTGCAAAAGAAATTAGAACTGAACATGTAAATGTATTGGCTAAAGGGTTCACTTTTGTGCCCTTTAGAAAGCCAAGGATAGATAACACTTTGATAGATCTTAAAAGTTACACTAGGAAATTGAATTTTAAGGTCTGGTTTAACTCCCAAATTGAAGGTAATGGGGATGATAATGGGTGTTTAAGGAGACCCAGTACATTTAATCCACCTTTAAATAATGTAATAAGGTTGTTTGAAAACAAATGTGAAAAGGATATACATAGGATTCTATCAGTTAAAACAGAACATGTTTAAACAAATATGACTGTGGGTGAAGAAAGTTTGCTAAATGATTTGGTTCAGGACACTAATATACAGTTAGTGAAACCAGATAAAGGAAAAGGAATTGTCATTATGAATACGACTGATAATCTGAATGGGATTAATACTCTGTTGTTAGATGGGTCTTACATAGAGAGTTCCCTTAATCAGATACATGTTATGACTTGTTAATGGATGACATGTTGTACCAGGGGCAAATCAATGAGGATGAGCATGCATACATGTATAATAAGTATCTTATGGTACCAAATATATTTGTAATTTCCAAGGTCCATAAGGGACTTAGGGACACACAGTTTAGACCTATAGTTGATGGTAAATGATCAAAAATGTGTTTTATAAGCAATTTTTTGGATAAAAAATTACAGGCAGGATTAAAATCATTTCCATACATATGTAAAGATTCTTGGGAATTTTTAGACAAAGTGGGTAGAATAAAGTTTGATGAAAGTGTAATCATGGTCACTATTGATGTGGTTAGCTTGTTTACCATCATCCCACATGCAGAAGGCTTAGCGTGGTTAGAGACCCAATTGTTTAATACTGGCCTATATGATCAGGACAATATTAATGTATATATAACGCTGATGGAAGTGGTGCTTCAGAATAATTATTCATACTTTGAAGGTCAGTATTACAGGCAAAAAACGAGGATTGCTATGGGCGCAGCCTGCACCCCCATTTTTGCAAACTATATTATGTCTTATTGGGAACAACAGTACGTAATGCAGAGTACATTCCAACCCAATATTTTGTTTTACGCAAGGTTTTTAGACGACTTGTTTATTTTGTGGAAAGGCACTGAGCAGGAACTAGAGCAGTTTTATGCATACATAAACAATACTGTTGTTTTTTTTTAAATTTACACATCAGCATAATAGAAAAAAACATTACTTATTTAGATGTAGAGTTGTTTGTTAGTGAAGACAATGTGGTAGAATCAAAAATTTATAGGAAACCAACTTTTTCAAACTCTTATTTAGAGTTTACCAGTGCACACCCATCCTTCCAGAAAAAGTCTATAGTCAAAGGGCAATTGGTTTGAGCAGCCAGGATGGTGAGCTCGGACATAGTATTTATTCATGAGATAAAGTTTATTTTAAATATGTTTAAGGCTAGAGGATATCCAGATGCCCTACTTGAAGTGATTAGTCAGGAAGTTGTGCATAAACGAAAAAATGTTTTTATAAACCAATTTTGGTATTTGGTAAAGATGGCAATAATGTAAATAAGGGTAACATGGAATCAAACATAGGTCTTGGGTTTATTATATGTTTTAATCAAGATGTTCAGAGTATTGTAGATATTATTTTTAATAATTGGGACATTTTACAATTTGATGTCAATGTATCGCAGAAGGTGGGGGGAAACCCAAAATTATTTTTAAAAAAGATAGGTCTTTTAAAAATATAATGGAAGGAACTAGGATAAATAGGGTCACCAGCATGAATAGAAGAAAAGGGAATTTTAAGTGTCAGCACTGCAATTTTTGCCCCCAGATTTTAGAAACTGGAGGCAGTTTTGAGTTAAATGGAAAAACATTGAAGATCAATGGGCATTTTAATTGTCGTACCATTAATGTGGTTTATGTAGCTAAGTGTTTGATGTGCCCTATTTTTTATGTGGGTAAGACTGCTAGATCTTTTAAGAACAGAATAAGTGAACATTTATTGGACATCAGACATAATAGGCAAACCAATGCATTAGCAAGGCATATCAACGAATGTAGAGACCATGTGTTTAGATTTTTTGTGATCCAACATTTGTTTAAAGATCCACAAGCTAGATGCCTAGATGTCCACTTGGATATCTGTGAGCTAAGATGGCAACTTAGGCTTGATGCCACAAAGTATCCAGGTATTAATGAGGCTATCAGCTTATCTAGCATACTAAAATTAAGATATATATTAGGGTAAAATCTCTTATTCAGGGGACTGGTACATTGTTGGATTTTTTTTTATAATATAATTTATCTAACATAATATTTTAGGTAATGTTAGGTATTATCTGTATATATATATATATATATATATATATATATATATATATATATATATATATATTATATATATATATATATATATATATATATATATATATATTTTTTTTTTTTTAATTATATTGGATACATGTTTTATATAATATGTTTTTTCAATATATGGTATACCATTTTAAGAATTAATTGACATGTAATTAGTGGTTCATTATTTAAGGCTGGGTTAGTAGTGTGTGTGGGTATTTTGTAATTTTGTTCTGAAGAAGTCCCTTATCACAAAAGGGAAGAAAGCGCTCAACTGTTTCAATAAAGCTGCTTGTGTGAGCCGTTGTTCCTTCACTGTGGTTTTTGTTCTGGAGTTTATTGGAATACATTTGGCAATGGTACATAAGGCATTCACACTACCTTCTATGTTCCAGATGGCTGTGTTGCAGCAGGCCACAAACACTGGTCCCAAAGATGGAGACTAACATGTTTGGCTATCAACATGGCTACTCCTATCATGTCCATATCATACACCACCAGTCCTCAATGATTTGAACCATGGAGCAGCATGTCTGTGTTAATATGTTTTGAATCACTCCACCATGTTTGATATTGTCACTTGCATAATTCCTGTGGCTCATTTCCATAAGATGTCTCACTTCCAGCTTATTATGTGATCATGAGAATGTGATGTATACCATGCTGTTCTGAGAAATGTAGCCAGAGTGGGGTGAAAGGGGAAAATGCACAGGGTGTAAAGTGTAAGGGGGCATGATCGGACTATTCTAATCACTCCTTAATGCATACCATTTTTTTAACTGTCAATACCATATCTGCCTTCAGTCTTGACTACTGTAGCACTTCTTGTGTGATCTAAACTGTAGCAACTGCTTTCTAAATTGTAGTAAGCAGTTTTCTACAGTTTAAAAAGTAAGAAAACATTTCTTTTTTGAACAAAACCTGAGAGCTGTAGCACTCCGTGTAGCAACTGTATACTACAATTTAAAAGAATTATTTTTATGCAAAAGTGTGAAGAAAGAGGAGGGTTGAGGGTAGGGTACAGAAACAGGACCAGACTGTCTCACGGGGCAGGAGAAAGGAGGCATGTATCTGGCCAGAGGTGGACTTTCTTTTTTTTTTGCTGTGTCTGTGCTGCAGTTTTTTCATGCAGACGTCATTTGTTTTGTGGTGATGGGGTGGGGGGGGGCTGCCACATCATGGGACCTGACAGGGCACTGGTAGTTGAGTAAGCTATGCCTCTGGCTGTTCTTCACATAGTTTGATAGTACTGTGTGTGTCTCTCAATCACCACCACCCTGTGCACTGCCACCATCTGCGCTATTTTATGTTGCATGTTATACTAAATATCTATGAATTCCAGAAAAATGTTCAAAATGACATTGTATGAGATAGAGCTGCCAGTCAATATGCAGTCTCTTACTTAATGTAAACATTTTCAAGATTTCTCTTTGCAATGATCTTTGCTGATGGGTGAGGAGTTTGGTCATTATTTTGTCTTCATATATCTAACACTTGGGTGCATAACAACTTATTGAATAGTGGTATAATGAAAGTCATAATACTGAATGCAAAACCTGAAGTTTCAAAATGTTGAAACTTTACAATGCTGAACTCAAAAAAACTACTAACATCATAAGGAACTCACAAATTCAAGGATATAACTGGTATGGCACTCAAGAAAAGTTAGCTTTATTTGCAGATGATATTATTTTGTATTTGATATATCTAGAAAAGTATATATTGAGGCTGTGGAACATTTTGAGACAGTTTCTGGACTTTTAAGGATATAAAATGAATTTAGATAAAACAGAGGCTAATAGTGGTAAAGCAAGGTACCCGCACATGAATTGGTTCAGCAATGCTTGTATTCATGGGGATATGATAAGATGAAGTAGTTAGGTGCATGGATTAAAAATTATTCTTTTATGGTAGCTGATTATAAGTGGGAAGAGACTAAACAAAAGACAATACAAAAACTGAGAAACTAGAAACTCTTGATTATGGCTATGGATAATTCAGATACAAGCAATGAAAATGTTTTTAGTCTTTAATTTTATGTAGTATTGGATTCTGAAAGATGGTGCTATGCACATAGATATTAATTTTGTTAGTATTATTACACATTATATATATATATATATATATATATATATATATATATATATATATATATATATCAACTAAAAATATCTGAATTCACACTATTCTTAATTTTAAAAATATTAAATAAAATAATGAATTATGTAAGAACTGACACCAATATATTACATAAAGATAAACATTATGAAATAATTAACCACTGCAATAAATGTCGTCTTAATAAGTGTAAACAGCATCAATTGTGACAGTAAAACAAATCATTATTTGGATTTTTGAAAATTAATAAAGCAAACTTAATTTTACTTCAGGAAATACAAACATGGAACTTATTTAAATATTAAAGACTAAAAGCGGGGAAGAGGATTGTAGATGGATGGAGTTATACCTTCTGCATTATTCAGAGAAAAAAGGAGGGGTATGTATATTTAAAAAATAAAGCAACAGTTATGCTGGATATTTGCAATGATGTAAAATGAATTATATCAATTGTTATTATAGAATTAAATGGGACAATTTATACAATAGTCAACATGTATTAGTTCTCCTGAGTAGGAACAAAAGTAGTTAATGAAAAATTTGATTTACTGCTAACTAAAATACAAGGGAAATTAATACTTGGTAGAGATTTTAACTGTGTTTTATACAGTAAGGACACTAATGCTTTAAAAAACAAGAATTACTGCTTCGGCCAACATAATTAAGCATGGACAGAAAATTTGAATCTAAATATATATGTTTTTTTCTCAGAATCATATTCTTTCTTTTATACTAATTATTCTTATATGCTTAAAAGAAAGACCAGAATTGTTAGATTTTATATATTAATAGATTTGTAAAATAAATTCGGTAAAGTGATGGTTATACATAGTCTGTTATCTGATTATAATGCTATTTGTTTTAATTTCACACTTACCCCAAGATTCTATGTAATTACTTCCAGAAAACGAGCTTAATAATATAAGAATTTAAAGACTGGTTAAACAAATAAATTAAGCATTATATGAATATTAATGAAAAAAAAACCTCTGTTAATGAAATTATACTATGGCATTATTTAAAGGATCATTTATTACAAAACAGTGTTGTTGCAATACCATGTTTAAAAATGCGATGAGGAAATTCATAACTTAGAAAGTAAACTAGATACATAAAATTGTAAATTACAAAAAGGCAATAAAAAAGAGTGTTAAGGACGTTAAAGATTTGACAAAAAAAATCAAGACATTTCAACACATAAAACAGAACTAACATTAGAGAAATTCAAATGATGCTCATATGCCTCAGTTCCAAAAGGGTTACATAAACTAGCTAACAGATCAGAATTAGTTTATAAACTTAATGAAAGTAAATGTTTAACAAATGTTAATATGTCAAGGAAAACCTCAGCTATAGAAAATATTCTAGAAATTTTCAATGAATATTATGAAAGAATTAACACCCTATCTAGATATGCAGATGATCTAGAAGAATTAAAACAAATAAAAATAAAGTTAATATAGAACAATGCACACAATTGATGAGCAAATAAAAATAATACAAAATAACAAAGCCCCAGTTTCAGATGGAATTGTTTCTGAAAAGTATGACTTATTACCTATTAATATTATTGATTTATCAAGAAGAGTTTAGTAGCAATTCAAAGAATATGTATTATTCCCCCTTCTTTGAATTACCCTTTAATAACTCCAATATATAAACAAAGTAAAGACCCTGATCAATGTTCCTCATATAGGCCAGTTTCTTTATTAAACAGAAATTACAAAATATTGATGACAGTAATTACAAATAGATTGAAGAACACAATAAATGATCTTATACACAAAGATCAAACTGGTTTCATTATGAACAGGAAAACTGAGGATACCATTAAAAGAATTATATCTATTATTCACTATGTTAAGTCAACTAACTTTAATCTAGATATTATAAGTTTAGATATGGAAAAGACATTCAACTCAGTTGACTGGACTTTGCTTTTCAAAACTTTCAAATGCATGGGTTCTCAGATAAGCTCATTAAGTTATTACAGAATATTTATGACAATTCTATAGTGTATGTTAAAATTAAATCCTTTCTGTCTCAGGGATTTAAAATTTAAAAGGCACCAAACAAGGATGCCATCTTTCCCTGTTAATATTCACATTAACCCTAGAACCCTTAGCGGTTCATATTAGAAATAACATAAATTTACATGGATTTAAACTTCATGAAACATCCAATATAAAATACAACTATCTGCATATGACATACTATTGACCACGGATGATATAACTAAATCTTTACAATAAAAACATAGCTCAATTAAATTATTTGGAAAAAAAAAGAATTTTAACAAAGATAAAACAGAAATTATATGTATTAATAATGAAACTGATGCAGGTTTATTAAATATAATTAATATTGGCTTTGCTAAAACAACAATTAAATATCCAGGTATAACCATTTCTGAAAATTTAAAGAGGATCATTATAGCATAATCACAGATGATATTAAAACTGTAATTAGTAATTGAAATAACATTTTTTTTCATTCAAAGATGGGTTATCTTTAAAAATGATTTTATTGCTAAATATTGTATATTATACAATCTAGAATTATACTTCATTCAAAGATAGGTTATCTTTAAAATTATTTTATTACTAAAATATTGTATATTATACCAGCTATTGTTATTATACTGGATAAAGTGATGATAAAAAGATTAATAGAATATTACTAAACTGTCTATGGTATCCCACAAAACCAAGAACTGTCAATGTAAATCATACCAGCCAGTGGGATAAGAGGTGGTATTGGGTTTCCTAATATAGAAAACTATGCAATACAATCAATGCTTAAAAGTATTATACGCTAGTTAGGTAATACATATGATGCTCAGTAGAAGCAGATTTACACAAGTATTTGTGAAAATTCAAATCTCAAACCTGTTCCCTCTCACCTTTAGATATTATAAATAATAAAATATGGATAATAAAAATGAAGTAATAATTGTTTAATCATCATTTATTAATTAATAAATTAATTAATCATCAAATAAATAAAATAATTCAAAATATATCAATTTATAATATTAAAATGTTTTAAAAATATTATCGGCAAACACTCCATAATTAAAAATTGTCTTTTATTTCCCATTTTGAATATAAAAAATACCAAGACTAAATCATGTCCTCTTGCCTTTGAGTTGGTCCTGCAGCCAGGCTGCTCATCTTGCTTCCCGCTTGCTCCCTCGGGTGCTACCTCTACCTGCTTTTTGTACAGGAATCCCTCCCATCTGAGTGAAGACATCCATGGATAAGCTGCTCCCAGGCTCAATCAACTCCAACCTAACTAAAGGGCTTAGTTTCCCTCCTACAAAGGAACATCAGTGTATGTAGCTATATTGAACGTTGCTGTTGGCACTTTATAATCTTGCCCAGCATTCTACCTCAGTGTGCATGATAGCAGCCTGTTACAGTCCGCTGGCCCCCCCTCCCAGGTTTACATGCTACTCCATGTCCACTTCCTTGTAAACGTCTTAGATTAATTTAGACATAGCTGTAAAATTCCTTTTAATTTAGGGTACCACCTTCCTCCTTCACCACTTGGTGGCAGCATACACCCTGGAAAGTTCCGCAAAATGCCTTTACACAGCCCTACAAAGTATACACTGTTCACTTTTCTCTCTGTTCCTCACTTGAGAGTCTGTCGAATTAACTTTCACTTCTCAAGGCTTGATCTGATGAACTATAGTATTCTTTAACATTTTTTCTCTAGTCCTGTATTCCAGCTTTTGTTCACTGATTGTTTTCTCTGGGCCATCTCTTCACTCAGCTCTATATCCCTCCCCCTTCCTCCTCTCCTATCCTTTCTCCCTCTAACTTATCCCCTCCCCCTAAGGCTAGTTCCCGCCTTATAGTTATCATTACGACTATGCTTCCAGTGGCGCCATTTTAAAAATACCAGGACTAAATCATGTCCTCTTGCCTCTGAGTTGGTTCTGCAGCCAGGCTGCTTGTCTTGCTTCCCGGTAGGTTGCACTGTATTAATGTAACTTTTTTAATGTGTAACTGCTTCCGTTATTGTCATTTTACACTTGCGTTGGAAGATTGTTATGTTTCTGTACTTTACTAATAAAGTGTACTTTACAGGTTGCTGTTAGACCCAATTGGTTTACCACTGTTGTTGCTTGTACCATTTACCTTAAATTATCCTTATTTTGATCTCTAGATGCTTAATATGCTTATAGATGCATAGGGTCTGCTAGTATTTTGCTTAGAATCATCCTTATCTAATCACTAGAAGTTTGAACATACTGGTTAGATTCTGAGCTATTATCATTTTTTTGCCCATAATTGTAAATAGTTTTAGTCACTAGAAGCTGAATTACTTCTGCATCATTAGCGACTGCTTTAAGGTATTCTTGCATTACATTTAGCCATCGTATAGTTCACTAGAAACTAAATTTAAGGTTAGCCTCTTAGTGACCACCATTATTTAGGTCAGAAGTGTACATATTATGTTACTAGAAGCTAAACTACTGTTGGTTTCTTAGAGACTACCATACTTTAACCGGTTTACTATTGTTTGTGCGAACGACATTCTGTTGGCTGCAATGTGCTGAAAATCAGAATGTCTAATGCACAAACATTTGTGCACCAGATAGTCGACTCTACTTATGCGAATGCACTACTGCATTCACATAAGTGTAAGTCGACTATCTGCATGGAGATTGCGGTACAGTGGGGAGTGGAAATTCATCCACATCCCCACTGTAGTGCGATGTCGGAGTTAGAATATATAAGTAGGGGGTGTGTGGGGGGGGGCAGCCCCGCACATGGTGGGTGCAAGTGGGTTTGCCCCCCTGCAAAAACATGATTTGCCATATAGGAGTTTGATTTACATCAGCTCCTATACAGCTATCACATGGTGGTTTTGACAAGAATGTTGAGTCAAATGCATCGAGCATTTGGTTCGACATTGTCACCAGTAGTTTTTTTTACTTTTGGTATTACTATTCGTTTGCATGGAAAATGTTTTTCCGTTTGAACAAACAATAGTAAACCACTTTAACTTTATACTACCTTTTTGTATTATTTGAGTCACTAGAAGCTGTATATACTGCTAGAGTCCTAGCAACTACCTTTATATAGCTCCGAAGTGAACACACTTAGTCTCTAGAAGCTGTATTACTGCTGTAAACTCATTGACTGCTTTAACTTAGCCTTACACCACATTTTTCAAGTCCTGCTGACCACATTGTCTAGCGACTATGATAGCTGTCCTCAAAGGCAAAGTAGTGCTCTAATTCCAGCTAGCAAAACCACACTTACGCATTTAAATGGAATGTAAGGCTGGAGTCTTGGCGACTGTTAATTGTAGTGTTATTCAATCTTACTTAGCCTTTTACTACTCTCTTATGTTTAAAGACCGTTTGTTATTAACCATTAGTAGCTGCATGTAACACCTGAATTTGCATATTTCCAATGTTCTTTGACAAATGTAAGACTGTATTTTGTTTATCATTTAGGTGAAATCTGTCTGCTACTGTTCTTTGTCAAATGTAAGACTGTATTTGTTTAGCATTTAGTGAAGTGTGTCTGCTAATAATGTATTTTTCGAGCTGACTTGGGGTATTGCTTTTACCAATAGAACTACCTAATTCACACTAGTGGTCACCCTCCATTTTTATTTTTTCTTCTATTTCTGTGCTGCTCTTGTCTCTCCCTCTTCATATACCTTTCTGTTCTTCTTCTTTATATCCTCTTTCCACAGTACTTGCTCATACTACCTTTCCCACTCTAAGCTCTCCTTTTTCTTGCCTATCCTCATTCCAAACCCCCTCTATTTCCCCTTAATTACAGTTTATTCATTGTCTCTCTTTACAGCTTGCTCCTTCGGGTGCTATCTCTACCTGCTTTTTGTACAGGAATTCCCTCCCATCTGAGTGAAGACATCCTTGGATAAGCTGCTCCCAGGATCAATCAACTCCAGCCTAACTAAAGGGCTTAGTTTCCCTCCTACGAAGGAACATCAGTGTATGTAGCTATATTGAACATTACTGTTGGCAATTTCTAATCTTGCCCAGCATTCTACCTCAGTGTGCATGATAGCAGCCTGCCACAGTCCGCTGCCCCCCCCTCCCAGGTTTACATGCAACATCATGTCCACTTCCTTGTAAACTTCTTAGATTAATTTAGACATAGCTGTGAAATTCCTTTTAATTTAGGGTACCACTTTCCTCCTTCACCACGTGGTGGCAGCATACACCCTGGAAAGTTCCACAAAACACCTTTACACAGCCCTACAAAGTATGCACTGCTCACTTTTCTCTCTGTTCCTCACTTGAGAGTCTGTGGAATTAACTTTCACTTCTCAAGGCTTGATCTGATGAACTATAGTATTTAACATTTTTTCCCTAGTCCAATCACTGCAAAGATATAACCCTCTCCCTGCTTTTACCTGTATTCCAGCTTCTGTTCACTGATTGTTTTCTCTGGCTCTGTTCGCCCTGCGGGCTCACTCGACTCCCCTACCCTACCCCCAATTCCTACCCACCCCAGTGCTCCTACACTTATTCTAGCCAAATGTCCCCTCCCCTTCATCTCTTCCAATCCACTCACATCTCCTCACTATCCCCTCCCCTGCCATCCTCCAATACCTTCTCACCCCTCTCTATCCCAAATCTTATAGCACTTTATTCACTTCTAAACACCTCCCTCTTACACTTTCATAGTTCACCCTACATCCAACTACTTCTTCAATACCCTCCACCCAACTATTCATTTATACCTACACTGCACCATGCCTTCTCAAACCCTTCTTATCCCTTCCCTCTGCCTACTACTTCTAATTCCTCTATACCATGCTACCTCTTATTCCTCTTACAAACTACCCCCTTTTTTCCTATCCCCTCTTCACCCTACCATCACCCTCAACACCCATCATCACTCTACCATATCTCACTTTCACACTATATCAACCTCCCTAGTTCAACCAAACCCACTTCTCTACTTCAAACTAAAACTTCTACCCTCCTTAATGAAATGTCATATTCCTAAAGCATTATTATACCTCCCACAAAACTCTAGGAGTAAACCCAAACCCCTGTTCTCATTCCCCTTTAACTGCCTATGCCTAGCAGGTGACATACACACAATCCAGGACCTAGTACCAGCAACAATCAAACTCCCCCTATTACCACCCATATTACCAACCCTAAATATCTCAGACTCCTCACCATCAATGCCCAGAGTCTAAAAAACAAAATAGCCCACTTCCATGCTTGGTTATACCATACCCTACCTGACATAGTAGCTGTCTCTGAGACATGGCTAAAACCCAATATTTCTGACTCTGAAATCCTACCCCCTGGGTTTCAAGCTCTTAGACATGACCAGCTAAAAAAGAAGGGAGGAGAAGTGGCCTTAATCTACTCTAGCCTACTCCCCATCACTCCCTACCAAAATCCTATTCCTCAGTTCAACAATGCTGAACTAGTCATGGGAATTCTCCAACTAAATAACCATAAAAGCATCTATGTCATAGCCCTCTATATCCCCCCTGGAAACAATACAAATATACTTGAGGAAATCCTTCTATGGGCCTCAACCAATATGAAGCTTGAGACCTACATCCTAGGAGATGTAAACATTGACTGGAACAAAATTGATAACAATAATCACACCATCTCAATCAACCTATATAATTTCAGTCAATTTACAAATACCATTACCAGACCTAATAAAAACAACCCCCCAGGCTCCATACTTGACTGGATCCTAGTCTCTCACCCTAATAAAATCTCCCATAAGGGCACCTTACCAGACTCCATTAGTGACCACTTGCCAATCTTTGTCCACAGAGCAACTCCCTCCTCTCCAACACCGATATATCCACACACGAATCCTCACAAACTTTAACCCCACAACTTTCTCCAATTCTCTCAAACTAATAAACTGGGACAATCTAAAAACTCTTCCTCTAGACCAGGCCGTTGAACATTTCAACTCAACATTCTTAGCTACCCTTAACTGTCATGCTCCCCTAGAACAAAACATATAAAAAACAACTTAGCCCCTTGGCTTACTAAAGACACCAAAATACTTATGAAACAAAGGGACAAAACCTGGAAACTTTACTATCATAATAAGAACCCAGACGCCCTTCTTAAATATAAACAACTCCATAACCTAGCCAAAAAACATATTATACAGGATAAAAAATCATACTATACCAAACTTCAATCTAATCATTCCAAAAATCCCAAACAGTTCTGGAAGTCAATCAACTCTCTTCTCAACCCTGGTACCAAAAACAATCCTTGCCCTGACACTAGCAAGTCTGACCCAGAAATAGCCATGGTATTCAACTCCTTCTTTATTAACTCCATAGCAGAACTCACCAAGACCTTCCCAAATAACAACTCTTCCCCCCTACTCAAAACCTCTCCTTGACCATCAATTCCTTTCTCATCTCCCATCTCTCATATATAACTAAACTCCTCTCTAAAGTTAAGCCAGGCTCCAATGACCCTGACAACATCCCCTCACTCTTTCTAAAACTCACAGCAGATGGCATCGCCATCCGTATTAGCATTCTCATTAACAGATCCATACAGAAATCTTATGTTCCTAAGCTATGGCATGCAGCCTTCATCCTACCCCTCCACAAAGGAGGCAAAAATATTAGCATCTCCAACTTCCGGCCCATAGCCATTATCTCACCTATTTCAAAAATACCTGAGAAATGCATCCACCTTCAACTCATGCCATTCCTTACAAATAACGAACTCCTCACCTCAACTCAACACAGATTTTGTCTGGGCTATAGCACAATAAATGCTCTCCTCTCTTTCCTAGACATAGGAAAATCACGCCTGTGACTCTGGAGAACTTGTATCCACAGTCCTCCTTGACCTCTCCAAGGCTTTTGACACTGTCTCCCATTCCCATCTCCTAAACCACCTTGCTAATCTTAATCTCTCACACAACACCCTTGCCTGGTTCAGCAGCTACCTCTCTGACTGATCTCAGGCTGTAAAATGGAAAACTGGCACCTCAACCTTCCTCCCAACCCCAACCGGAGTCCCCCAAGGATCCATACTTGGCCCAATGCTATTTAATATCTTTATTAATGACTTCCACACAGCTATTCCTAACACCAAGATAGTACAATATGCAGACGACTCAACTCTAGTCTGCTCTGCTTCTAACTTCCAAGTACTCCAAACAAAAACCCAAACTGCTTTTTACACCACTGAGAACTGGATGCTTCAAAATCACCTCTCTTTAAATGCCAACAAATCTAAAATTCTACTATTCTCTCCCTCTAAATCTCACCCTCTTGACAAAACCTCCTTCAACATTATCAGCCATGCCAACTCCACTATTGAAGTTGTTCCTTTTGCTAAACTTCTTGGGGTCACTATTGATGAATATCTCAAATTCGACACCCATATTCAGCTAAACATTAAGAAAACACATCAGAAACTTGGCATGCTGTACAGGGACACCCATTTTCTATCCCCTTCCACAAGACAGACACTCGCCAATACCTGCTTACTACCATCTGTGATGTATGGTGCCCCCCTACTAACCAACCTATCTTCCTCTATCCCCTCTGAACTGGAATCCTGTTACAACAAAATCTCAAAGTTTGCCACCAACTCCAAGTACTCTACCCACGACTGCATACCTCTCCACCTACTGCAATGGCTAGGACTTCCCAACTACCTGGACTACCTCCAAATCACTACAGCCCACAAACTCATTTTTAAACCCACTAAGTGCCCTGCACTAACTAATATCTTACCACTATATACCCCTCACAGAACTCTAAATTCTGCTCACCAAAATCTCATTTCTGTATACAAACCAAACCATCCCTCAGGTCAGCTTCACCTATCCTTTTCCTTAGCCAAAAAAATGGAACTCTCTTCCTCCCTCTCTAAGAATTTCTCACACTTTGATAATTTCAAAACCCAGCTCCATTCCTACCTCTCCAATAACAGGACATGCACTGGCACTCTGCCTACCTAATCCTGCCTAATACATGAATACATACATATACATAAAGTACCTTCCACCTTACCCAATAGGAGTTCAATCATATTTACTGTTTTCTTACAAATGTTTGTTTCATAGCATTCTCAGAAGATTTAAAACCTCAGTATAATGGTGACTCTGTACTATCGACCTCTAATTGTATTTACATGTAAATATGCACTGTATACTATACTATGTTGATATTCTACTGTGCTTATATTTTACTACATAATTTTTACTAATTGTTTAATTGTTACTATGTCTACTATGTTTTGTGTAGATTTTCTCCCCGGGCCTCCTCTGAAAATGGGCTGCTTGAGCCCAGTGGACCTCCCCAGTCATCAAACTGAAAATAAAATAAATAAAATACATAAAATAAAAGGTTTTTAGATAGATATGTATATGGCAAATTGTAAAATTAAAAGAGAATCATTTTGTATGCTGGTCTGATTGCTTAAATGGAAGAAATATATTATCAAATAATGAAATAATTCAAAATGTAAAATGTACCCAGAAAATATGAAAACAGTCCTAAATATAAAATCAAACCTTGAAGAAAAGAAGAATTTGATGTCATTGACAATAACAGCTTGGAAAGAACAACCTTGCAGCCTTCTTCTTGATACCAAAAGTTTAACACTGTATCATTAAGTAAGCTTAATGTTGAATTTATAAAATAAAGTGTACACATAATACATTAAACTTATACATAAAAATGTAGAAAGTGTTTCTTCTCCAAAGTAGCAGACTACACTATACCAGTCCATCTAGTCACTGGCTAGAATGAAAGCAGGAAGACTCCATGGATCTTCACAAAATGTGCACCAATACAATAAGATGCCTTGATGTACCACATTCTGGCATCTTGTTTTCATTTTTACATTTTATTTACTTATTTTTAAACCTGAAGAGTCTAGCTGCCCAGCAAAGCCAATTTGTCTGTAGAAATTATGGGGAATGAGGAGCTCATCGCAGCCCTGCCCTATCAGGCACCCTTGCTTGAACCAGTTGCACCTGGTGCATTTACAAATAATAACAATAATAATATACAATTCAGACAGCAGGGTACGAGAAGGCTCACTCACTTTACTAGTTTTTAATTATATGAGCATGTGCAGTGCAGCCAGCCATTCCAACAAGCAGCAGCCGAAGCAGTGCGGCATTTCTTCTGAGACCTGGCTCCTGTCCTGGTGAGGAAGTGGAATATTTATTTATTCATTTTTGAGTTTTCCATAAGTCATCATGGCAGCAATACAACATCAAATGCACTCTATTAAAACATAGAGTTATCAACTCCACACTGGTCTGGTGGTTAGGATTTGGCACTCTCATCCCCCATGACCTGGGTTTGATTCCCCTGTCAGGGAAGCTTCAATGCATTATAGCTTTGACCAACAGATAGGACATTGGAAATTCACCCCAGGTCAAGCCCCCATGTCTCTGGTAGGCAGAAGCATCAGTAATGCCCAAACTAACATGCCCCCACACATAACCTCTAGACATTTACTAACTAAAAATGCCCTCTTAATAGATGCCCATGATAGACAGAGACACCATTTGGATAGACTGCACAGTTAGGATTATAGAGGCTCTAGTGGTAGTTAGCCTAGTATATAATTATGTTCATAAAGTAACATCAAGTATTCTAAAATTTAAACCAAAATGAGAATGATAAATGTGATTTTACCAATAGGGATGAATGCAAATAAGGGTATTTAAAATAGGGAAGAAGAAACTGGAATATATTGGTAGAAATCAGCAAAGAAACCAAGGTATTATGAACTAATAATTTGGGAGGGGAAAGGTAATACAGTGGGATAATGTTAAGCAGAAGGTTGGACTGCAATTGAGAGACTGCCTCCCATACCAGGGACTGATAGCAGAACATAGGCAAAGAGTAAGGGAGAGGGAAGTGCTTAGTGAAAACAGGTATGGCAGAGTTTTTAGTTGAGTTTAGAGCAAAAGAAGCTATTTAAAAAGGGATAATTAGTTTGCATATACAGCAAATATTGCATGATAAGCATATGAATTGATCAAAGTAGGTAAAACAAAATGGAAAGAGAGTCTCGAAAGGCAATCTACCAAGGAGCAACGACATCTGTATGGCTCCTATGTATGTAACAAAGTTCAGACGATTTAGGATTTTTTACTTAGAAATGTTTGCACAGATCTTTTTATGCCCCAAGCAGACTGCAGAGTTTTTCCTCTGGTAGATAGCAAATGCTGGATGTGTGATAGGGAAGAGAATATTAATCAGGAATGTGTTCTCAGAATGTAATGAGTTGGCAGATTTTAAATATTCCCTTATAGAGTCTTTTGAGGGAACAAGTTGTTTTAACTAAGGAAATAGTTCTTCTGAGCTGGGACAGAGACTCTGAATTGCCTAGACATAGTAAGGTTTTACTAAGTTTAATGACACTGTCTACCAAAACACAATTACTGGTAATGGAAATCAGATTCTATATATACAACTGTAGCTGACGTACTGAGTAGTGTGAAGGATATAAAATAAATGGAGATGGCATCCTTAGAAAATAGAACGAGCAAATTCCATCAAAGTCAATACATACAGAATAGGGGATGAATAGTGGAAATGTGAGGTTTAAGGGAAGGAAGGAATTGTACTACTTATGTAACAATGGAGTGGATAATAACTGTTAAACATTGTGTTAATGTCTATGTACCTGCAACACTGTTTTGTTGTGATTTAATAAAGATGCTTATTAAGAATATCATACATGAACTACATATGTACACAGCACCAGTGCACAGCCAGTCAACAAACAATATCACTCCCTTATTAATGAGACTTGGAAATAAGCACTAATATTGGTTCTGCGGGAGAGAGACATTTCTAGCTCTCTATGCATGCAGGGAGAAAGCATTTTGATTTCAACATTTTAACATTTCATCTTTGTGATTTCAGCATTGTACATTCAGTGCTATGACTTTCAGTATATTTCATTTCAGTAAGTCGACATGGACTCTTAACCTTTTAGTAACTGCTCTGCTCCAAACATGCTTACTTATACAGTCAATGATTGTGTGGGGAGGCTGGTTACATGATCCCCTATCAGGCGAAACTTTGACCACAGATGGTTTTACCTTTTAAAAAATTGTATACAGCTAATATTCATTTATAAGCATTTGACATTCGTTTATAATAAAAAGACAAAGTTTATATTATATTCCTGACAGACTACAAAATTAATTGTGCTAATTATTTACAGGGTATGATACACATGGGTTTGTACTATTTTGTAAAAGACAACATGTTAGAAATAATCATAATTTTTCAAGAGGCAGAATGGTAATGGGAATACTCTGAGCTGTCAAAGACTGGCTGAAGGGGAACTAAAACCCAATGATATCTCAGGGACATCAGTGACATATCAGTGGTATCACTAGTATGGCTTGTCACCAGACAACTCAAACAAGAGAGATTCGCTGAGTGCCACCATGCCTTTACTTAAAGTGGTAATGTAGGCCTGTAAGTTACAGAGGAAAAACTGGAGTTTGTAGGTTCACATCCTCCACAAGGGGATAGATAGGGAAATTCATATTTTTGTTCAGCTGATGATAGGGTTTACTGGAAGATACATGTGTTTTATAAATGCCATTTTGCTCTGAACAGCAGTAGTTGATGGTTATGTATTGTTAGTCTCATATTACAGCCTAGTCTTAGATCATGTAACTTTGGGGACCAAGGATGTTTCCCATTTACCTCATGGTTGAGTGATCTCCCATAATAAAATATGCATATAAATTAACAGATCATAATAAACTGTAAACTGTCTCTACACTGCTGTTTGTCAGTTTCTCAGATTCAACAAAGCACTCAAGACTGACATCTAATTTTGTAACACATCTTGAGGGAGAGAGTTCTGATGGTGGAATCTATGGTTACCAAGAAAGGCATTACCACTTTCGCATTAATAGTGCTTACAGTTTTGTTTGCTACTGCTGCGGTAGCATTGTTGCCTCACAGTAAGACGTTGTCCTGTTCGATTCTCAGCTAGAGCGTCTTCTGTGTGGAGACATGCGTGAATGGGCGTACCTTCGTTGAAGGTTGTGCGTCAGGGCCGGCAACTCGGCACGTAAAAATCTACTGCCAATGATTAGCGGACTGGAGTTCTGCTGTGGCGACCCCTAACCGGGAAAAGCCGAAAGACACAACAACAACAGTTTTGTTTGCTACTGCATCAGTCATCTGGTATTAGGCCTATTGATAAGTATTTAGCTTAGCATTTACATGTTTTAGGGGTTAGTCTAGAAAAGGAATGCAGTTAGTTACCAGTATTACATATAGTGATAATGGGCATTCGGATATTGCTGTCCTTTTGCCAGCTAAACAGTTACAAAAGCTGTGTCTCCAAAACATTCATAAAGTACTTCTTAAATTAGTCTATGATATATTTTTCCAAGATTAGTGGTTGCCATATTTAGAAGATTGCTGTTCTTGAATCATGGTCTTCATTTCTGGATATGATATCCTGAAAGGCTTCTTTAATATTAATGTGAGCTTACAGAGTATTAGCACACACTTGTCTCAAAAACTGTTGCTGACCTGTGCTCTAAGTGCCTAGGACAAATCAGATGTAAAGTATTCTGATGGTAATCTTTTACAGAGCTTTAGCAAGTCAGTGGTGAGTCCCTGACTCATGCACCATACATAAACCACTGCAGTAAGTCCAGGAAGTCTCATTTAGGTCCCTAAGCATATTCAGGTGTCTCTGGCCAACAAGACATACTTCTGGCCAAGAGATCAGTTGCAGGAAGGGATCAGTGGCTAGTGTGGGAATCTGCAAATATTACAAAACGTTAGCAGATTTCTTAATATATCTGTAATATGGTTCTGTTTTTACTGATGGCCTTTCAGTGAATATCAGTAAAATTAAAAAATGCAGACATATTTGCAAAATTTGTATGCTCATTGTAACAAGACAGCACTATCACTTGAATGGAATGGAATCTGTAAGTCCTTAAAAGCAGCAAAGCAACACAAGTAGTAGCCTAAATATAGCATGCTATGGGCATGACAGTAGTGCAGTGAATGGCATTTTCACCTCATACCACTTGCTTTGGCTGTTCAGTTCTCAGCTGCAGTACCTTCTGAGAGTAATTTTTATGTTATCACTGTATCTTCATGGGTTAGTCTCAGGACCTGCTTCCTGCTATACACCATAGGTTAAAATGGTGACCCTTCAAATTGACATTAACTGTGTGTCTAGTGCACATGTACGTTTGTATATCTTCTAATAGACCACCATCCAATCTAATGGAGGATCCATGCCTTACACAGATTGCCAGTCAGTATAGGATCCAGCTTCCTATGGGATGAATTGAGTACTGCAAAATGTTGGCTCTGTATTGCTGTGGGATAAAGCCCTGAATGTGACCCAGATGACCCGGGACTAGTGACTCAAGTTCTAGAGACGCAAGCTAGGAAGAGAGGGTGAAAGGATTTTGGCCCAATACTATGCCAGTACCTATAGTAAAAGAGGTGAACAGCATACAGCATATAGGCTGGGAATCTGTACTTGGCTCTCTTTCAAGCCTTGTTCACATGATAGCATCCAGTGGGCAAGTGCATGTATGTACATATACAAGGTAGGTGCACCGGGCCTTTGCATTGTACGTATGCAAGGTAAGGTGCACCTGGCCTTTGCATTGTACATATACAAGGTAAGGTGCATCGGGCCTTATCATTGTACATATACAAGGTAGGTGCACTAGGCCTTTGCATTGTACATATACAAGGTAAGGCGCACCTGGCCTTTGCATTGCACATATACAAGGTAGGTGCACCGGGCCTTTGCATTGTACGTATGCAAGGTAAGGTGCACCTGGCCTTTGCATTGTACATATACAAGGTAAGGTGCATCGGGCCTTATCATTGTACATATACAAGGTAGGTGCACCAGGCCTTTGCATTGTACATATACAAGGTAAGGCGCACCTGGCCTTTGCATTGCACATATACAAGGTAGGTGCACCGGGCCTTTGCATCTATGAAAATGCATGTCCATCACCAAATTATGTGTTAAGCCATAAACGGGAAACTCCTGTAGTTGTTGCCTGAGTGACTGCCTCACCAGCGATAAGCTGTCACCCCTATAAGTAGGAGAATTAATGGGTTTCAACATGCTGGGAAGGGCTAGATGGTTGTTAGGCAAGGTGAGTAAAAAGTACTCACAAAAATAAGTAGATATTTATGAGAGAATTATTGAATGAATGTTTAGGAGAGCTTTGCCCCATCCCATTTAAACAACTACACAGTCATGGGCATTAAAGCCTCCAGCTAAAAATCATTACTTTTTTTGCAAAAAAAAGTTATTTTATTTTAAATATCATCCCTCCTTAGTTGCAAAAGAGTATCATGATAAACTGGCTGAACATTAATGCATTCTAAAATAGTCCATACACTGTTTATGTAACTAATGTTTCTGTTTGTTAATATGCTGTGGTCTATACTTAAATCTTGTCATATGACTCCTAAGGTTATTGTGCAACCCATTCAATGGCTGATTATTAGAACATTGCATGAAGGCACAATTCTAGTAGCTTTGGAAAGTGATAATAATTGACCATCTTTATTTATAAACAAGAAGGGATGTTCATAGGCCTTTGTACTTTTTTCATACTATGACATTAGAGAAGGAGGTGTATAAACAAGCTAATTTCCATGAGCACAAATTGCTTTTATGGACATGGCCTGCATGTCACAGCCAGTATGGTGCTGACTTGGCACTAAAAATCACATGTCTGTGCCAATTGTTTGCATGTAGTGCAACATGTAGAGCAGTGAGAGAGCTGCATTAGGATGCAGCAGTTTGATGGAATGGCAGTGTCTGGAGTAGGAGGTGGTAAGGAACAAATACATGTCTTGGAAGGTGGACTATGTCATTAATTCATTTTCTGATTCCTGTTAGATAAAAACAATTTCATTTCTTTTTGAATAAGTGCTTGTAGAGGCAAACAGCTATAACTAAAATGATCTCATCTGATCTGAAACATTCATGCTTTGCAGCCTGTTTCACTATGAAAGAATTATAGGTTCATAAGTTCATGGGTGTGTGTGTGTCTTTCGGCTTTTCCCGGTTAGGGGTCGCCACAGCGGAACTCCGGTCCGCTAATGATTGGCAGTAGAGTTTTACATGCTGGCTTGCCGGGCCTAACGCACAACCTTCAACGAAGGAACGCCCATTCACGCATGTCGTCACACAGTAGACGCTTTAACTGAGAATCGAACGGGCAACGTCTAACTGTGAGGCGACAACGCTACCGCAGCACCACCACCGCAGCTGTTTCATAAGTTCATGGGCAAATTGTGTAAATCACTCGGCAGACCATTGCATGCCCAAGCAAAAAAAATAAAAAATTCAAAAATGCCATTTAGCCTCAGTGAGGGCAACACAGCCTAGACCTGGAGACAATCTAATGTTGTCTATCCAATTATCTAGGTTTACTATGAAGGTGGCAAGGGTGCTGCTCTACTTTACATGTAGACAGCCATTTATATCACACAGTACTAGGAAGAAAGGGTGAAACTAAGAATAATTTAAATGTTTTAACAATGTACAATCTATGCACTGTTTGGATCTGCATTATCACCTTACAGCTTATTTATTAGCATTATTTTTTATACTGTTTTGAAGAGGTAATTGGACTGGGTCGTAAGTCTATTTAAAAAAACATAATTGTGCTGTAAATCCAATGTAAAGTTCAGTCAGATAGCAGGATAAACTGGTTGAAGACACATTACATTAACAAGTGGTTGTTGAACATTTACGCTAGATGGGAGATGAGGCTTGAGTGGGATCTAATTGAAATCTGCCATATTATTATATTCATTCAGGTAGAAATCTATAAAAATTATGAGTTGATTACAATATATAAGATTTGCATGTGCAGGATATAGATTCATACAAGAGATTGTTAGAAATGTTTGCGTTACTTCTCAAAGAATATGGCTACATGCCTGCACTTCATGCAACTGAGTAGTTGAGGCAGCTGCATCTTAGCAGACGAACTCATGGCTGCATTCACTGAGATACGCATCTCTGTTAGATCAATGGTTTGACAGGTTTGCAACTCAGAGAGCTCTGCGTTCATCAGTTGCATGAAGTAATGTGCTAAGGTTTACAAATAATGAAACACCTTTAATTGTGTCAAGAAGGGTGCAAACATTCATTTTCTGTGTCAGTCATACTATAAATCTGACTGTTTCTCAATGCTTCACACAATCCACTATAAACTCATTGTTTCATTTGTTGATCTTACCAAACTAAGTTACCTGTCAAAGAGCACTGCACTAAAGCAGCACTTGTTGCAACTCGGAATGATGATCCAGAGGGTCTAGGTTTGATTCTTAGTTGATGCACATACTTCAGTGCTTAGCTTACGGACTTGAACTACGGCCTTTGCTTCTAAAAGCTTCTGTTATTGCAGTTAATATGAGTTTTGGTTCTGAAAATATACTGGTGTGCTCTCTCCTTTTTCTTCTTTGTCTGTTTGAATGTTTGTTTCCCAATGATTGTATGATTTTTGTGTTATTTATTTATTTGCAGCTGTGTAGTATGGGGTTTGCTTGGGTACTTGCCTTTCTGCAGAAAAAAAAATGTTTTGTGTGCTTGTTTATTTGAAAATTTACATTGTAAGTCAATAATTTGCATCTGATATATTGAACCTTGATGTTTATTTATATTAATGACTCATTATAGATTTCTCTCTCTCTCTATCTTTTTCTATCTTCCCCTCTCTCTCTGCACACACACACACACACACACACACACACACACACACACACACACACACACACACACACACACACACACACACACACACACACACACACACACAGGGGGACACATAAAACACCTTAAGACTGTAATGACTAATGAAAAATAAATTATAAGCATCCCCCTTTCAGGATTTTTTCAGTCTTAGAGTTATAAGAGGACAGTATGGAGTGCTACAAAGGGGATTGTCTCCCACAGAAAAATATAAAGTTGCAAAGTTATGCTGTATTTCAGCTAGTGCTAGCATTGCGATCATTTTCATGAAGTTATTCTAAGCACTAGATCAACAAATTGGAACTTTATTGAAGTGTTGTGCAGACCTGTATTGCTGTTATCATCTAGAAATATATCAAATATTAGACTAAATTTGCATGGAGAGCACTGGCTGTTAGCTGATATTTATATCCCACCTAACAGCAGCATACAACAACAGAATATACTGGTATGGGATGAACGTGATGAACTGATAAGTCTTACATTTCAAAGAGGTGACAACATATTGCTGTGTAGAGAGGTTAATGTAATACTATAAAAACAGAAAAAAAGTTCAACAATGAACAAAGCTGGATGCCACGTCATATACTACTAAGAATTATGATCAGGTTTCTCTGATCTGAAATACTCATGTGCTGTCAAGAAAGATGTGAAGAGTCTCATCCTGAGGGTTGTTTTGTTCCATTCTTGAGGTGAATTTCTTGATATCTCTGTCCTGAACACTTATTCAGTTGGTTATGATTGGAAACCTGATGACAATCCCCCATGTTATCATGAAGCTGGGCTCAGACATGTCATTCAATCAACTGACTTCACAGTATTTAACAACTCCTTATAGAGTGTGTGTGTGTGTGTGTGTGTGTGTGTGTGTGTGTGTGTGTGTGTGTGTGTGTGTGTGTGTGTATTTATGTGCGTGTGTATTTAGGCTTTGAGTTTAAGTTAATTTCCTTGCTTGAACATAGGCAATGTACACTGCAATAAATAGCAAATAGACAAATAAAATGCATATAGAAACACGTAAAAATTCATCTTAATGATTAGCTCTAAGCAAAGTCAACAAATGGTATTTAAACCCCTTTTCTTTTGAGTGTGTGTGTCTATGTGTTGGGGTCATAAACAATGCTAACGAGTATTTCAGTAGATTAACAAGCTATCTAGTTAAATTGTACAATAGTCACAATAGTAGTCATGTAAGCCAAAAATGCAAATGAAGTATTTTGAAAGGGGGGGGGGCATAGTAATAAAAAAAATCGCATTTATGATATCATGTTGGAAAGTGGTGAATGACTTAGCCATGCCCTTTAGGTAAATGCACAACGACTTTTACTTACTATTGCTCCTAAATCAGTAGTTGTGATATCAGCTTTCTTTATTTTGTAAACATAAATTGTGTCCTCTTTACTAAGGTGCAATGCTAAATTTGCTGACATTAAAGGTAAGGTCATTACTATATTATAAAGTATATATTTTTTGTGTAATAACTTTGAGAATTTTGGCATCTTTATTGAAGTAATTATGTTACCTGATTTATAAGCATCAACATATCCAGAGACCATTTCCAAATGTTATATCTGAAAAAATATATATATATATACTCTGAAAAGAAATGGCCCTTGTTTAGACCCCTGTGAACACCACTGGTAATCCTGTCAAAACAGCCAAATACACCCTACCTACCCTGACTTATAGTATCATGTTGCTTAACCAGTGTTTTACCCGTTAAGCTAGATAATGCTTTATATTTAATGCATTTAATATATTAATTGCTCCCTTATGGGGAATCAAATAAGTTAGCTAGGTCCAGATAAGTAGCATGCATTGTTAGTCCTTCATCAAGCTTTGGTGTTACCTCCTCAAAGAATGCCACAATTATCAAAAGATATGATCTCTTCTTAACAAACCCACAGTGTTCAACATCTTATTAAATACTTAGTTGTTATTTTGGATAAGCTTCATTGTGACTGTCTCCATGATTTTACACAGAATACGTGTTAGTCAAATGGGTCTAAAATTGATGGGTCGCATCTGATCTCCCTCCCATGAAATGGTACCACTTAAGATTATCACCATAAATTAGGGATGTGACCTCAGACAACACTTTGTTTAATATGTCTGGCAAAGCTTTAATTAGGCTTTTAAACTAATATAAAAGGCACAGTAGTGATGCAGGCAGTAAACACAGCACTAACCAAAATGCACGAAACAAAGCTGAAAGAACCGCTGCTTCATGAACTTTAAAATTCGGATTTATTGTGATACCTTTTGTGCCTTTTATGTTAGTTTATGTGCTTGGACTGAGTTTGGCACAGGTAGCGTTAGTCCTGTGGGGAGTGATATTTCTTGGACTTATATTTAATTAGGCTTTGCTTGATTCTGTATAGGAAACAACCGGATATGCTGGCTGGTCCCAATCCCCTTGAGTTTTTAATTTCATTTGTGGCAGTTGTTACCATTATCTGTAGTTATATAAGAGATGTCTCCCTTTATTTATGTAACACTCGTTTTTGCTTATTGTGAAGCCTGTACATTTCTCTACAAATATGTTTTGTTATGTTAATGTGTGATCTTGTTAGTGTTTCAAAATGATGTGTGACATTTATTAAAGAATATCTGACTTTTAACAGCAAATTTTGCACTGGATGACCTCATTAAGTTTAACGAGTCTACTGCTATGGTCAAGGTTGAGAAATAAGTATTTGCTTTGCTTTGTTATTTCAAAGAACCCAAAAACACCAGGAAGCCTCCTGTGATTTTTTGGTAGTCAGTGCCACACCACTTATTATTTTCATAAGACGGGCAGGAGACTTGGGTTTACCATATCGCTAAAAAGGCAGCGCCTCACCACTGGAGCTTCTGATTATACTGTAAAGCTGATTTAGTACATAAACATTATGCCACATCTCAGGTGTGAGTCTAGAACACATGGCCAGCTCTGAAGGTCACTGTATACCAGAACAAATACTAATTCCATAAAAAGTGGAAAGCAAGAACTGTTGCAACTCAGTGATAACCCCTGGGATTTATAAATGCCTACATTAAGTGTATACTAAGTGTACAACATTTTGAGTGAACAGACAACACAAGCATAACTTACATCTTCTTCCTCCTAATTTTAGTTTTTCTACTGATTTTCTTGCAGCTTTAAATACCGAGTGGGATTCATAAAAGTTACCACAATGCGTAGATTACATGTAAACTTACTATAATCTTTCTGAGTGATAAGAAAGCAGAAAAAATGTGGTTGGGATGTTCTTGAATATAGATCATGTACACTTAGGCATCTTTACAACACTTACATGAATTTGTCCTTCTTACGTGCTCTAACATCATTGCAATAATGTCATCAGACCTTCTTATGCAGAAATAGTAAGCAAACAATCAGTAAACTGTGTTTTTTTGCAAAATATGTTTTCAATAGGTTTATTGATCTGTGGACCTGTTTTGTGAAGACATTTTGCAGATGACACTAAACATTCATATCTGAAATTTACACCAGTCTATCAATGTGTGCTCATAAAATATATATTCAGAACAAATTCTCTTATTTAATTAATTAATTTAGTTAATTAACTGTAAAAACTCTAAGACAATTAATATAAGCTATACATACCATTACACCTCTTAATATATAGACAGTGAACAGTCAAGTTTGTTCTGGTTTACGGAAGGCCATTCTGAGGGTATGACTATTACAAAACATGCTTTATTTATGTTATATTCCTCCTGTCATTGATATTCCAGTATTGTATTTTTGGAGCAACTTCTCTGTAACAGAAGCCCATGGTGATTTTTTTCTTTACTTATAATTTATTTTGTGTCTGCCATGATTATTGAGTCGTGCTACATTTTGAAATTCTAATCCTACTGTAAATTTGTTTCATGCATGCTCTCCTGGGTTGTGCTTGCTTGAAAATAAGAATTTATTTGTCTGACATACGTACATAGCGTTCAGAAACTAAATAAATAAATAAACAGTCTTGTGCTTCTTGTTCCTCCAGTAATGGATTTACTGCTTTCATTTTATGAATGCTAGGCCTGGAACGGTAGCATGGTAATTGGATTTGCATAGATTAGAATGTAATGCAAATTCTAAAGCATATTGAATTTGTACCCCTAGAGTGTGACCCTAGAGATGAACTAAGTAAGAGGTAGATATAAGGGGAACTTTGTTGAAGGGCGTAGCTGGCTTCTTATGTATAGCTGACACCAGTTTGCATATACATTAAAGTCTGGAATTCTAGTTTTATCATGGGCAGATGGCCTCAGGGCAGACCACTAGGCACTGTAGTCATGTAGTAATGTTCATTATATAACACCAGTCTTTATTACATGGGATAAACAACCTTGTGCAGTACTGGATACAGAGCTTTTAAATGTAGAAATAAAACTTACTTCACATTTACTGCGGTTTATTCTAAGTGCTCCATATTGTATTTAGCACCTGATCATTGGTTTCCAAACAGTTCTATAATGACTCTTTACAAACAACAACCAGATATTAAAGTCAGTTTCTGTCAACAGGGGCATAGGCAGCATTTTCGGAACTTTACACAACTTTCAGAATATTGACACACTCAGTCATTATAGTACATGCTTCTCTTCTGTATACCTTTTCAATACTGGAAAATAGAAAAGTGACATAAGCAAAAATTCAATTTTATTAACCTAACATTCTTCAAAAAATGTTTAACAAAACAAAAGTGCGACAAATATAGCAATGCTTTTTTTATGCTTAAAATTCTAGTACATCAGTGCACAAAATAAATGATTAAAAAATGTGGTCTGTGACATACATGGTATATGCCAGCTGCTCCCTTATATGCCAAGCATATCAATTGCTTAGACAGTGCATTGTCTTCCATTCAAATGACTGAGAATCATTGTTATAATTAACCCCTTTTCTTCATTTTTATATGGTATTCGGGTGTCACATCAGCATGAGCCAATGTTTACACAGTTTAAGACACCAGGAAACTCCATGGTCAGTAATGATTCTAGCAAGAGCAAGTTATCTTAAGTTGATAATATTATTATTATTATTATTATTATTATTATTATTATTATTATTATTATTTAAAAGAAAGCAGTTCTGTTTAGCTAGTCACTTAAATGGGTAACAATAACTCCAGAAGGATGAAGACCTATACTAACTCAATCCCTTTAAAATGCAGGACTTCTCTAGTTGTACTACAAATTAAATTCATTTGGTATGTGAAGCTAATTTGTCTAAGCTGACCATAAAGCAGTGAACTCTAGATTTCAGTAAATCTACTGTAAGTCCCTCACTTTGTTAAGCCAGATGGCACCCCCTAGCTCAGGTAATTCTGCTGGAAATAAAGTCTCTTCATTAAAGCTGATATCTACACTTGAATGCATTAGTTATGATGGGGGCTGCCCTAACTCTTTTTAATGCATTTGTAAACCCCCTAACTCCATACATACTGCTAGGGGTTCCATGGAATCATTCATTCGTTGTTGAATCTTTGTGATTTCCTTTATGTTGTTGAGCTTACTTATTTTGCTCTTTCTGCTAGGACCTTCTGACTTCCTTATGCTTGCAGTAACCTCCCCCTCCAAACGTATTCTTCTGGGATTCTCTGATTCTGTTAGTGGGTTTAATCTGTATTTCAGTTTCTGCAACTGTAATGTTGACTATTCTAATCCAATGTGCTTGTCCTTGTGGACTCCCCAACTCTATTATTTCTCATTAGATCTTCTCAACACTGATCCTGGTGATTGCTCTCTGAGTTTGTTAATGCTATGAAGGATCACACTGAAGAAGAGTTTCTGACCCAAAAGCTTTGTGGATTTTCTGAGTTTATGCATTTATATGTTATTAAATCTGTTTTATCTGTTCCTCGAGTGTCGTTAGTCTGGCTTTGTTACTAGTTTATTTTTACTTTTGCTGCTGTTAACTACGTTTGTACAGTCTCCAGTCCGTTTTTCCAGTTACTGCTATGAAGGCTCCAGGATCCATTAAAGATGAAGAGTGCAGGGGAAGGAGTACATCTTTTCATTCTGCTATGGCTATGCTGGTTCTTTAAATCTCCTGTGCCTGCATGGTTCTTTTAATTCTGCTTGAGTCTCCTGATTCTGTTAATTCTGCAAGGGATCACCCATGTTTAACCATAATTTGTCTTATCAGTAGACAATTCTGCGGGGAAGGGAAGCCTAATGCAGCACATCTGTATTAGCTTCTTTTGATAATTTTGATGTAAATATACTATTTTTATTAATGCAGTCTAATTGTTCTTTATGAATATTGCCAATGTAATGTGTATGGCAACTTGCTTGCTTATACTGAGTGTGGCAGTACATAGAAAACAGATTGCTCTGTGCCAACTTGTTAAACTTTTGCTTGCATTTTGCATTTGTAATTATATGAGTTGACGATGACTGTGATAGATATTCAGAACCAACAAAGGAAATGTGTTACAGTTACTGGTGATAGCAATGTTTTGAACAGACCATGGTATTGATCATGTTACCTAACAAGTATTATGCATGGATGATGATGATGATGATGATGATGATGTGAATGGACTTCTGTTGGGCAGTCTAACTTGTTGTGTCACACACATTTGTTACAGTACTGCCATGGCTGCTAGATTTTTAACATTTCTGGTGGACCTAAAGGGGTAAAAGGGACATAACACAAGAAATATTAGCATTAAAGGTTAAGCTCCATCCTTTCTTTATAGATGAAAGATTGACACACTTAGACTTACTAGATATGTCTGCAGTACTTTTTCTCTGTCTTAAACAAGATTCCATGTTAAGCCTGCTTTGCCAATTCATACTTCTAGAGTTCTCATTCTCTTTCTTCCTCTGCCATAGATGTTAATTACTTAATTTAATTGAATATGCTACTTGAATGCCCTTGCATATGTCCCATGGCATTGACCTAAGTTATATTTTTGATTCATTACTAATTAAGAAATACCTCAAAAACAAGTCTACTGTAAAGTATTACTCAGGAGCTTTCGTCCTATAAAGTGAGATGCTCAGAGCTGCCTACATATGTAAGTGGGTACTGTAAGAATCAAACCCCTGAAGCTCAGGGTGCAGCTTATTTGCTATTTGTTAAATTACTGTTTAAGTAACTGTGGTATCCATTTAGAATGTAAACAGTTACAGATAAGTGTTATATTCTCTTGGCAGTTATGTTATGCAATAAAAGAAAACACATGAGAACACCATTGTAGCACACATTGGGCAGCTTCTAGAAGATCTGAGGTAGATAATCTCCACTCCACCCATAGATAATCTCCACCATCCTCTCTCACTACCCTGAAATGAAGTTCATCCCAGCCACCAGGAATGACATAAGCCTAGTGGGTTGGGGTGTGGTCACATCAGTACCCTGCAATAACAAGGTACTTGTAGAGTGAGTTGTCCCATAATGCAAAGAAAAGATAATGGGATTCTGAGACATTCTATGGCAATGAATCATCCATTCCTAGTATAGTGAGACCATACCCGACGACTCAGCAGACCTGCTAAATTTGACTGAAGTTGCCTGGCTCTGCAACTCCATATGAATGGCCATGAGGCCATCCTTCAAAGCACGTCACCAAGCATGGCCATCATGCATGCACACATTCTACCCATCCACAGATGAGTTTGGGCATTTGGGGCCACTAAGCCACCAGGGAACTGCTTCTATTTTTAACTGCATTACTTGTGTGACTAGTCCACTCTGACTTTCACTGACAGCTTGCATACTACCTAGTAGAATAGTCACATGGTCCTTGAACACCACCCACATAGCTCCCACACCATAGTGGAACAGCATTATCTGCATGTGCAACTTACTACAGCAGGCAGTCTGGCTTCCCACCAGGTACTGTCTGCAGTGCCAGGGCCCTCATACAAGTGGTGCCAATGCTTCACCAAAATGGCCCATTGACTCGTTGCTTTAGGGTTGTTAGTTGGCCATCTCCTGATTCCCATCTTGGACTGGGAGTAGAACTACACCAGTCCCTATTAGCATACATTGAATGAGGACTGGAACAGTCATTAGTTTTGAACTTGAACATGAGGTAACAGCTCAGTGTAGTATGTTGCTCTATGCCCAAGTTCTTTTGGAATCTGGCTGATAAAGTACCATTCTGTTTAGGTCATGAAAACTGGACCTTAAAAAGTGAGTCTACATAGTTAACAAACAGACTGACAGTTACCGAATATAGACAAGAGACAGACAAATGCACACACATATACACACATGCGCACAAACATACAGATGTACAATTTTGTATATGTATGCGGAAACGTATAAGAAAGAATGATTCAAAGACAATATATTTCCTAAGTGTATCCAAAGGTACATTATTCCAACATTAAGGATGAGTTGTCATGAACTTTATGTTATAATGAATTGCACAATCTATATATTCAAAAATGTGTGAGAGAACATTGCATTGTGACAACAGCTGGAATGAAAGCTAAATTGAGACCTTGCAGAGTACTAAAGTTACAAACAGTAACAGAAATTAAAAAAACAAAACAAAAAAAACAAACAAAAAAATCTTAAATTAAGCCTGATGGAAGAGTCACAATCTGACTGGAGCAGCACAATACTTCTTGACCCTAACCCTGATGGAAGTATCAGATTCTGTAATGATTCTAGGAAGCTGAACTGCATTTCAAATGTGCATAAGTATCGTGATGGACAGGTTGACAGACGAGATCAGACAGGAGTCCCCGTGGACTATGATGTTTGCAGATGACATTGTGATCTGTAGTGAGAGGAGGGAACAGGTGGAAGAGACCCTGGAGAGATGGAGATATGCTCTAGAGAGAAGAGGAATGAAGGTCAGCAGGACTAAGACAGAATATATGTGTGTGAATGAGAGGGAGGATAGAGGAATGGTGAGGATGCAAGGAGTAGAGGTGGCGAAGGTGGATGAGTTTGAATACTTGGAGTCAATAGTTCAGAGTAACGGTGAATGTGGAAGACAGGTGAAGAAGAGAGTACAGGCAGGATGGAGTGAGTGGAGAAGAGTGTCAGGAGTGATTTGTGACAGACGAGTACCTGTAAGAGTGAAAGGGAAGGTCTACAAGAGGGTAGTGAGACCAGCTATGTTATATGGGTTGGAGACAGTGGCATTGACAAAAAGGCAGGAGCTTGAGTTGGATGTGGCAGAGTTAAAGATGTTAAGATTTGCACTGGGTGTGACGAGGGTGGACAGGATTAGGAATAAGTATATTAGAGGGTCAGCCCAGGTTGGAAGGTTTGGAGACAAAGCCAGAGAGGAAAGATTACATTGGTTTGGACATGTGCTGAGGAGGGATGCTGAGTATTTTGGGAAAAAGATGCTAAGGATGAAGCTACCAGGTAACAGGAAAAGAGGAAGGCCTAAGATAAGGTTTATGGATGTGGTGAGAGAGGACATGCAGGTGGTTGGTGTGACAGAGCAAGATGCAGAGGACAGGAAGAAATGGAAACAGGTGATCTGCTGTGGTGACCCCTAACGGGAACAGCCGAAAGAAGATGATGATGATAAGTATCCCATGACCAGAACTGATAAGGTGATAAAGAGCCTAGGAAAAAACAGATAGTTGATAGTTAGACTTGATGGAGATATGCTTGCAGATGGGTTTATATCATAACATCGAAGTATTAAAACTTCGAATGTTCTGATATCGAACACTATTCAGTGAACGCTAAGAATAGTGAAGCTGCAGAACAGCGAATTCTTTCCTTGGGAAAGAATTCGGTTGGCTGTTTCTGTGGCTTCGCTATTCTTAGCGCTGTGGTGGAAAGTTACAGGTTGGGTTCAGGTAAGTGTGCGATTGTTTGTACGTTAGGGTTAGGGGCGGGTTAAGTGAGTTAGGGTTAGGGTGCGGGTTAGGTGAATGTGCGATAGTGATGGACCTTAGGGTTAGGGTTTGGGTTATGGTAAGTGGGTAGATAGTAGTGTATGTTTAGTTTAGTGTAGCTTTATATATAGGAATTTAAGTGTATGTGTGTGGTTACTGTTTGTTTGATGTGCTTGTGTTGTGTGTATGTGTTTCAGAGCAGCAAATTTTTTCCATGAGAAAAAATTTGCTGTTCTGAATGTTCGATATTTTCATGTTTAGATGTTTTGGGGCCAATGAAATAGCGTTTGCTATTTTCATCTTTCGATAACGTGATATAAAAGCCTTGCAAATGCCACTCACTCCATGCACCAAAGGAAAAAAAAGGCTTTCTAACCCCCGATAGTCACTTCCAGCATACAAAGTTAGCATTTGGCTTACATGGCTCCCCAGCTTCCTTATCAAGGCTGATGGATAAAATACTGAAGCTTTACTCCTGCTTTGCTTTGGCATGTCTGAATGACATGGTTATTTATTCAAGGAACTGTGAGTCACACTTAACTAAAGTTCAGGCTATGTTAGAATCCATAAGTCAGGCATGCTTGACAGTAAACACTAAGAAAAGTAAACTGGCTATGGTGGACTGCAATTACTTTGGGTAGATTATAGGAAGAGAAGTGGTAAGATAGCAACTTGAAAAGCTAGAAACATTAAAAGTGGGCTTGTATCCATGCTTAAGAGACAGATGAAGACTTTTTGGAATAATTGGGTACAACACAAAGCTTGTACCTAATTTTGTGACTATTTGTTGTTCTTTGAAAGAAGAAAAAAGTCATGTCAAGGTGCATATCAAACATTCAATGAACTCAGAGTGATCATTTGTTCTGAATCAGTGGTAGCAATTCCTGATTTTTACTAAAGCGTTTACCTTATATAGCGATGAATCAGCAGCAGATTTGGGAACAGTGATATCTCAAGACATTCAAAGTGAGGAGCACCCCATGTACTATGTCAACAGGAAGATAAGGAATGCAGAAGGGAGATTCTCTGCTATTGAAAGACAGTGTCTTGCAGTAATGTAGTCCTTCTGTGTCTTAAAATCCCATTTGTTAGGCAGGTACTTCAATTTGGTAACAGTTCATGTCCAGTGGCAGTGGACACTATACCTCTAACCTTTTCAGTATACAGTGACTTACAGGCCTCTCCTAGAAAACAGGAATGCTAATGAATTGTCCAGGGCCTAGAATGATTCCACATCTATGGTTTTATACTGGGATGCAGGTACTCCCTAACATGCTGTCTGAGGAAAAAGGTAGTGCAACTTTAAAATGTGTCTTTTAGTGTATTAGAACATTCCCTCAAAGGGGAAACCAGGTGATACTTTGCATTAGTTAGATGGTTAACAAGGTCTTAATTGTCAATTAGTGCTGTATAAAGGAAGGTTGACAGAGGGCAACAAACTACAAAGTTAGTTCCTTACCAAATGATCACTTGAAGGAAGACCCTGGAAATGTGAAGAAAGATTGCAGTCACAGCTACCTGTGGATTATACATGTAGATCTGCCAAGCTCTTTGAAGTGAAACTTGGGTATGAGAGAGGCCTGATACTATGAGGCCAAGTAGAGGCCTGCAGCCTTGGAGTTTATTTTTGACTATAATACAGCCCACATTCTGGAAGGTCTGTGTTTGCTAGACATGATTACCAAGGTACTACATCATACCTCTCAACCTGGAACCATCAACAATCTGGACAGAGGCCCAAGACAAATAGGTACAAATCTGTATGCTGATTAACATAAAATGTTCACACACAATTATGTAATGCCGCCCACTCCAATGGAATTGTGGGATACTGACTTTCAAATGCAAACTGAAGAACAGACAACCAAAATATGGCCCCAGACCCTGTAGTAAATGGTAACCATTTTTTTTTAAATGTGTAGCAATGATGTTCACCGGTAAGGGAAAAGATGACGAACCATAGGATTTTGGTTTGGTGACTTGCAGTATGTGGGTTTTGTGGTAGACAATATTCTAATCTTAACAAAAGAATATTATAGTTTGCTGGGACCTCCAAAAGTCATTCTCCATGGCCTACTGATCAGTGGCATAGCTAGAGTTTGTGCCTCCCAGTGCTGTCTTTGAGTTTTCCGCCCTTTCCCCCCTTACAAAATCATGGCCGAATGGAGTCCCCCATACATATCCCTGCACACATCCAGCCATTCTAATGTCCCATTACTTGGATATTTTGCCCCATTTACCATAAACACTGTAATGTGCATACTGTTTTACTTCTACAATGATTATTTGAATTTCATTTAAAACTTTTATTTTACATTTTGTAGCACAAACACTAACAGACATCTGCTAAACAAAGAAATACAGTCTCACAATGAAAACAGACTTAGCATTAAGACTTCTCTGCCCTTGAAAGTAAACTCACATTCAATGAAACAGCATTGAAACCCACATTCAAAGAAAATGCATCTGGCCAGTGGTGGATAAAGGTTATCTTTGGGCTGTTTACAAATTATAGCTTACACAGAACAGAAAATCTCTAGCAAAGTATGATCTGTTAGTGCCTCGGGCCGAGCTCTAATCCTACCTGGCTGGAAGAAAGATACATGCGGACCATTCATATTAAGTAAAAGCATCTCTGAAAGGCTGGTGAAAGACTGCCACATCAAACCACAAAATAACCTAATTTAATGGTTGAAATAGCAGTTCAACATTAATCAGATTTTTATAATTAAAAGGAGAGGTAGTCTAAAGTAAGGAGAGACAAATTTCCATACAGAAATGAATACAAAAGTTATGAGATAAACTAATATTGTAGGTAAAGTGTTCAACTGCATTTAATAAGCAAAGTTCACTAAAAAAATCTTACTGTACATTAATAACATAGCATATGTTTACTTCCATTCCCAGCTTAAACAACATGCAGGAAACAAAGTATTTTATCCATCTATAAATGCTAATATTCAAGAGCATTCCAGATATTCATGAGTATTTCACATTGAGCCAACTTATCTAAATGTGTATGTAACCACCCCAGTGCATATTGTTAAAAGTTTAAAGTTATGTGTTTACATTGAACATGAAAGAAAATAATACTTTTTATTATGATTAAAGAAATAATTCATTAAAAAGGAATAACTGAAGATGCCTAAATCACTAACAAATTTACACATGCATTTGTATACATTAAATCAAACAATACTGAGACTTTTCATTGGTAATAACATAAACATTATAATATGGTTCTATTCTTTCAAAACCAATAGTCCAGTCTTCTGCAGTTAATCATCAACTTTTAAGTGTCCCCACATAACTAAGCACCTTGTGGCTGGAACCACTTACACTGTATTCATTATTAAACACCAGCTATTCATGCTAAAAGTATATTGTACAATTCCAATACACAATTTAAATTTTTTTCTGTTTAGTAGCAAAGTGTACTCCACATTTGTTTCTCTTTTTAGAAACTCTTTTGTTCATGTCCACTATTGTTACATAAATATTAAAGATAGATATTTAAGCACCTTGCTTATGTGATGATTACATTACATTTCCTTCACACACATTGCCAATTTTAATAAAAGTCCTCAGATTTATAAAATACACTTAATCATTTTATAAATAAACCTACTCTTTCTGCAACTGATAATATTTAATCTCGCAGTTTCATATTTAAACCTCTGAACACTGACACTTAATTCACTAATTAAAAGTGTCTCTGAAAGTCTGCCATAACAGAATGCAATGATGTTCAATAAAGCCTGTATGCACACACTTTGCAGTGAATTCACACACAAGCTTAACAGAATTCAAAGGCTGCCGTAATAGTAAAAGTGCAAGCTTAACTCGCACTCACAAGGATCTCAAGCAGAGCTCTAATCCTACACTTTGTTGCCTTACCTAGTTGGAAGAAAGATACTTGCAGACCACAAGTTAATGGCTCGGCATTCTGTCTGCCTTGTGAAGCTGACATCACTGTGTGATGCACATCCTGCATGTGATGACATCAGGAACACATTCATTCAAAAAAAAAAAAAAAACCCTGGAAATTCAGAAATTAAAGGGCCACTCGGGAATTCATGGCACCCTAATATGTTGCCCTCAAAACCAGTATTTACCAAGGAATTTGGTACGGTTAGAGGTACTACTTGTTTTATTTTTAAACTGCAAAGCTCAGTATAGTAATATTTTAGTTTGTAGAATTTTTATACATGTGTTTTTATGGACTTCATGCTTACAATACATTTTTGGAGCTCACAAAAAAAAAATATATATATATATATATATATATATATATATATATATATATATATATATATATAAACTAAATCCCTCTCTCTCGGTCTCTCTCTCTCTATATATATATATATATAATATCTATATAAACTAAATCTATATATATATATATATATATATATATATATATATATATGTAGGTGTGTATATGTATATATATATATATATATATATATATATATATATATATATATGGGTCTACTTCTAAAGACCGAACCGACGATTCCCCGACACAGAAATCACCGATGCCAGAAAACTGACAACACACAAACCCGACAATGCGAAACACCGAACACCATAACACCAACACACGGAACGTAAACAACACACTACACTACATAGCATACACACTAGCCCTGACCCAAACCCTAACCCTAAGGTCCGACACTATCGCACACTTCACCTACCTGCACCCTAACCCTAACTCACTTACCCACCCCTGGCCCAAGCTCCGACACTAACGCACACTTCACCTACCTGCACCCTAACCCTAACTCACTTACCCACCCCTAGCCCAAGCTCCGACACTAACGTACACTTCACCTACCTGCACCCTAACCCTAACTCACTTACCCACCCCTAGCCCAAGCTCCGACACTAACGCACACTTTACCTACCTGCACCCTAACCCTAACTCACTTACCTGACCACTCCTACCTCCGTCACTGTCGCACACTTACCGGGTCGCGATCACACATTACCCTTGTCGGTCTTTCCGCTGTCGGCGAATCACCCTGTCGGTATACGTACCTGTCGGTTATCTGGCGTCGGTGATTTCTGTGTCGGGGAATCGTCGGTTCGGTCTTTAGAAGTAGACTCATATATATATATATATATATATATATATATATATATATATATATATATATATGGGTCTAGGACACATGCTCGGCTAACATATGTCTGAATCACAAAACATTGAGCACACATACGCGAAAGTGCTTCACATCGAAAAGCGCTTCCATGTATGTGTAGTTCAAAAAAAAAATCTACGTTTCTGCAGGGGGGGTTTCGCCCCCCTGCACCCCCACCCCCACACTTTATTATTCTCATGCCGAGATCGCACTACAGTGGGGAAAAGGGAATTTTCACTTACCTGCACTATAGTCCGATCTAGGAAACAGACACACATACACGGAAGCACTTGTCGATGTTAAGCGCTTTCGTGTATGTGTGTTCCATGTTTTGTGATTCGGACATATGCTAGTCGAGCATGTGTCTGGATCCCATATATATATATATATATATATATATATATATATATATATATATATATATAAATATAAATAGATAGATAGGATTATACTAGCTTTGATTGGCATTATCATTAGTCAATGTCCCAAACAGACACTATAATACACTGAAAACGCGAATATTGACACACACCTATACATACACTGATAAACAACCTTGCTGCATAGAAAACTTAAAAAAAAAATACAAAATATGGTTCACACTCCCTGCTAATTATATATACTAACTATGAGATCGCACAAAATCAGGGAAAGGGAGTATTTTCACACCCTGAGAATTGTGCAGTCTTGCACACTTGTCAACCATTTGTTTAACTAACCAAAAATGATTGACTAAATAACTAAACAGATGCCGACTAAAAAACTGTTGATAGAAGCACATGCATATACATACATATATATTGGTTGTGATCAGCTGGTGATACCAGCAGGCTATAGCCAGAATGAACAGAAATAAAATTCTAAAGAAATTAGCTTGAGAACAGAGAAGGGTTCCAAGAGTGTTTGAACCCTTGATGGTATTAGATCCTTTGGTAAGTGAACTAATTACTTATAACAAATCTGCATATACTGATGATGTCATCCTCTATAAAGTGCACTCTGACAGTATTAAAGCTAGACTTCTGTGGTGGCACTAAGTACTGTGTTCTCTAGCTTGCATAACTAGATAAGTAGGGGTTCTATTCTCACAGGAGTCAACATAAGTGTGTGTGTGTGTTTGCCTTTCTCTTTTCATTCAACTGTCACTCTGTAGACAATTTTACACCAGGATGTGAATCCACAGTTATGTCAGACCCTCCTGTCAACATCTTCTTCTCAACATACTCCGATGATATCTACCTCTATAAAGTGCAGACAGACAGTGTCAAAGTCAGACTTTTGCAGTGGTGCTACTCTTACACAGCATGGAATACAGCTTGCATATCTAGACAGGTGTGGTGTTCAAATCTGACAGTCAACTGGTGTGTGTATGGGGGGGGGGTTGGTGGTATATTACAGTCACTGTATGATAAAGATGACAAAACCAGTCAGAAGGCTAAAACACAGTTTTAATCTAAAAATCTTGAAAGTAACAAATCCACTTTGTTAAGCGCTTTCGTCTACATTAAGACATCCTCAGAACCAAGACAAATAGTGAAGTAAAAACTTTTAAATACAATACAAAGACACACCCATTTGAAACCTTTAGTAGAACCAATCAACCAATTAAACATAGCAAACAGAAATAAAGCAACAGTAATTAGATGTTACAGCCATAGAATTGAATATAATAGATGCTTCATATACTTTAAAATGTAAGTGAACTTTTTTCAACTCACTTGAAATTGAAATGTGTTCATTTAACCCTGGTGGGTTTGTTGCATCTAATCTAATCTGCCACAACATTTCCCTGTGCAATAAAATGTTCTCCCAGTCTCCTGAAAATGGTGTTGTTGTAATTTGTTCAAGTATCAAAAAAACAAACTTATTGAAGTTTTGATAATATGCAGCATGCCTTGCCAATGCACTTCTATTGTCCCCCTTTCTTATGCTATAAACATGCTGATATATTCGTTGTTTCAAACTATTCTTAGTCTTGCCTATATAAAATGCGCTGCATGTACAACAAGTAGCAAGATAAATACTTTTTTCTGCTCTACAGTTTAAACATTTTACTGTGTCCCAATGATTAATAATGTTCAAAACTCCATTGTCCTTATTCACATTAATATAGGAACAATATGCACATTGGTGACATTTTCTAGTCATAGGTACACCCCTGCTTGTACAACTTCTTTCCAACATCATCTTAACATTCTGCCTGTTTTTGTATGTGAAAAATGGTGGAGATTTAAATAATTGACAGATATTACTATCAACTTGTAACAACATCCAGTTTCTATTTATAATCTTTTCAATAGCCTTAATATCAGTTGTATAATGCAACACCATATTTGTATTCGGTGTTAATACCCTAGTCATTTTGTTTTCCATTGTGTTAACCGTGCTTGTCGCCCCATGTTTTATAATGGGTACATATTTATCCTGTCTCCCAACCCAAACTTCACCTATAATTTTCTCCAATAAATCTATGGGATATCCCCTATCAATAAACATTTTTAATTACTGTAAATTCTTCTAAACAATCAGAAGAATCAGAAGTAAGACATGAAGCTCGGATTAACTGACTCTTGACTACCCCCTTTTTCTGATAAATGAGGTGGCAGCTCGTGTAATGCAAATATGTGTTACAAAATGTAGGTTTCCTAAAAATTCTAGTAGCAAGAGTAGCATCACTTTTGTTAAAAAACAAAATAGCTAGATAATTCATCACTTTCACATCCTGTTTAAATGAAAACTTCAAAAAGTCAGAACTACTTTGCATAAAATTAAAAAACATTTCTAACTGCTCTCTAGTGCCTGTCCACAAGAAAAACAAATCGTCCAAAAATCTAAAATAGACCAGGCAAAACCTACATAGTGGGAATTTGAACAAAACATTCAGTTCCCACCATAACGTGACTGTGTTCGCAAACAAGGGGGCGCATGCAGTGCCCATCGCAACCATCTGTTTCTGTTTGTAAAATTCACCTTCAAATGTCAAAAAATTGTTACTTAGCACCAGTTCCATGAAATTTCAAATTGTTTCTTTCTCATCATCGTGAAGATCACTACATTTAAAAATTATGTCTCTAAACCAATCCAAGCCAGTTTCTTGTGGGATTACTGTGAAGAGACTGTTCACATCACAAGTCACCAAAATTACATCGTTTGGTATCACCACGGTTTGTAACTTACTCAAAAGGTCCCAGGAGTCTTTTAAAATGTGGGGAAATCTATCAAAAAGATGTTTAAGTCTCATATCAACATATTTTGCTATGGGTACAGTCACAGACCCCCTTGCTGCAGCTATTAGATGTAGGGGTGGGTCTTCTTGATTAGAGTGAATTTTAGGAATCTCAAAAATCTTAGGTAGTAGTGGATTTTCTACCCTCAAATAATCATAGAGGGGTTTGGAAATGGAGTCGAATAACAACAGTTCATCAAGCACAATCTTCACAGACCTATATGCTAGATTGACTTTGTTCAGGGAAACTACCCCATATACTTCAGTGTTGTTAAGCAAATTCATCATACAGACCACTATAGTCTTCCGACTCCATAATAACCAATCCCTCTCCCTTATTAGGCTTCATACAATTAATTCCTTTGTTTTGCCTGATTTCATACAGCAAATGACTCTCATCTTGAGAGAGATTATAAAATCTACAGCGTTTGTTCCCCAACAATGATCTCAATTCCCTTTCGCATTGCCTTTCAAAAATGTTAATAGCTGGATGCAATGGAGGGTTAAACATACTGGACCTTTTGAAGTCATCATTTTCTCTTATTTCTGAGCCCCCACCATCATACATAACCCTGAAATTAAGTTTGCGACTAAACATTTTTAAATCGAGTATGATGTACTGAAGTCATTGTATGATGTTTTGAATCTCTCCTCATTTAACTCCCATTCAGGAGAAGCTCTTACATAACCCACTGAATCCAAGATCCCTTTTTTCCCTCTGTCCACATAACATCCTTGTTGCAGAGCATTGAGGATGTCATTATTTGTAGGTTGCATACACACATTGTGAAGCAGAGACCCTCTATGACCCTTTACAAGCCACCTCCAGACCATTGGATGTGCATTTTCTAATTCTCTCATGAGGTGGTACTCCTGCCCCATATAGACAGAGGTAGTTTATAATAAAATCAAGCAGATACACACTTACCCCTACTATCTTCCCTAACCTAGAGATAGCGGTTTGGGTATAAATTAGATAATAATGGCTAGGATTGTATGGGCTCTTGGCTGTTAGCCTAGTACTGATGTATTACCCTATGAACATTGCACATATCAATGTGGTTGTCATCCACAAGTGTTGATGTACTGTAGCCCTACAACAGTGTATTCCAGTCTGGGATTTGAGCTATTGTATTGATGCCCACTGATACCATTTGGCTACATGTTCCTTCCATAACAGCTATAGTAATATAGCTACTGAGGACTGGGGACATGGGATGATACTATGTATATTGTTGCCTTACTAAGGCATGTGTTCTTATAGTGGAGTGTATTGACAGCTGCAGTATGGCTCAGGTGTGCATGTGTATATCTGCCATATGGAAATGTCATCTTACATACATCAATATTAAGTCATAGTGGTTACATGGGCACGTACACCTGTGTTCATCAACATGTTGTAATGCTGTTATATACACAAACATATGACATTTTCAGATTCACTTACAACCTTGCTGAATTTATTGTTTGCAGTATTGTGTCACTATTCACAAAGATTATACAGGTGTTTCCCAGCAGCATTGTGTGACTGTCAGCATTTGTGTCATTAACTGTTCTGCATGAACCACATTTAGACATTTCCAATGATAAACATATAGGCATATGATGTACAACTGATGTAATGCCGTGAAACAGGTACAGTTGTACGATTGTGTTAACAGTTCCACTGTGTATCATGTGATTCATAGCCATGGATTTATCTGGCGGTGATATACAGCTTGAAGTCCAACTGTAGCATAAGTACAGCAATAATGTGACTGCAGTGCATCATAGATGTACCATCACATCACATCACATCAGTATTACCACTTGATAGTTTGCATGAACACATATAGATGCATGCTAGGATTTTGTGGCTGCATAACATTTTCACTGGCAATGTCCGAGTGACAGTGATCATATATGGCATGTGTTGAGGTTTGACATGGACTTATACAGTGTGCTCCTTGTATTGTTTGTTATGTGTACAGTATTCATAGGTTCATAGGTTCATAGGTGTGTACTAGGCTAACAGCCCTGGAGCTTATATAAGCCTAGCCCAAGAAGATTTCCTAGCATCATGCCATCAAAGTTAGTTCTCAGTGCCCCTGTCAAGCAAGGCCACTGAGGTGATCCCTGGGGTGAACTTCCTATTGCCCATCCACTCGTCAAGATTTCTCTTAAAGAGGGCCAGTGAAGTGCTCTGCTTGACGTGAATGGGAAGTTTGTTCCAGAGTATGGAAAGTCTCTAGGTTAGGAACATGTCCCTCCAGCATGTTCTTTTTATTGTGGTAATGAGGTTTAGGTCCCTGGAGTGTGTGGCTTGGAGGGATTGGGATTTCTTTAGGTGTAGCATATCTAGCAACTTTGGGTCAGACATGGCTTTGTAGGTCAAGCAGAGATCGCGATAAGAGACAGAGTATAGCTGGAGTTTTTTGAGTCTGTCCGTATAGGGCATGTGTCTAAGGCCTAGGATCCTCTTAGTGAGGTATTTTTGTGGCCTTTCCAGTTGTTGAAGGTGTCTAGTGAGGTACATACCAAATGGGACATTGTATTCTATAATAGGTCTAATGAGGGATGAGTAGAGAGGGATTATGACCTCTTTCGTCCTGGATGAGAAACTTTTTGTAATGAGATGTGCCACATAGAAGGAATTTCTGACTACAGTGGCAATGTGGTTATCAAAGGAGAGGTTGCTGTCAACTTGTGTCCCCAGGTCTCTTATCACACCTTCAGTGCTGACTACCGCCTATGTGGTAGTTCATGGGCACCAAATTTTTCCCAAAGGGAATGACAATGCACTTTTTTGGCATTGAGTTTAAGGCCATGGTTCTGGCACCAGTCATTGGTGTCAGTGAGGCCTTTTTGTAGAATGTCTACATTAGCTGGAGAATCAATAATGGCTCCCAGTTTGAAATCATCTGTGAACTTGGTCAGTCAGAGTCCCTTTGTGTTGGCTTTAACTTCAGAGAAGTAGATGCCAAACAGGAAAGGACCTATGACCGATCCCTGTGGGACACCACTTGTAACTGTTGGTAGTCAGATTTGGAGTCCACTACTTTCATAGTGTGGGTTCTATCAGTGAGCCAGTTGGCAACCCATCTTATGACATAGGGGTTTATGCCTAGTTTAGTGAGTCTGTCTATGATTCCTGCATGAGGGATGGTGCCGAAGGCCTTGGCAAGATCAATGTAGGCTGTGTGAAATATCTTGCCCTCATCCACAGCCCTGGTGACAGACTCAAAGAATTCTATCAGGTTGAGCAGGCATGATCTACCTTTCACAAACCCAAACTGTGTGGGGTCCAGAGTTTGGAGATCCCTATGTCCTTATTTATAAGGTCCATGATGATGCACTCCATAGCCTTATATATCAGACTCATCAGACTAGTGGGGAGGTAGTTCCCAGGGTCCGTAGTCACTCCCCCTTTGTGTAGTGGGATGACCATAGCAGTGCGCCATTTGGTAGGAACAAATCCTGAAATGAGGCTGTGATTGAACAGGGTACTCAGGTGTGGTGCCAGTTCACTTTGTAATTCATGTGGAACACAGCAAGGGATATTATCAGGTCCCATGGAAGCTGTATTCTTGGCTTTGGACAGTGCATTCTTTACCTGTGTAGCTATGATAATAGGGACTTGGCATTCCTCAGGTATTGTGATAGGCCCTTTAGGGAGTGAAAGGGGGGTAAAGTTCACATTGAACCTGTTGGCTAATATGTTGGCAATATCAGTTGGTTCTGTATATGTATTGCCGTTGTGCTGTAACTCAGAGCAGATCTGAGTATTGACGTGTAGATTCTTGACATAACTATAGAATGCCTTGTTCTTGTCTTTAGAATCTACAGCAATTTTGTTTTCATAGCTAGCTTTAGAGGATTTGATGATGGATCTCAGTTTTTGCTGAGGCTAACAAGGGAGTTTTTCCAGTCTTAGGAATTCATCCTTTTCTGCAACAGTTTTTTTCCTTCTGTTGTAGAGCTTGTTTATGGTGGGGGACCACCAGATTGGCTTCCTTTTTTTGGATTAGAGCATTTTGGTTCTGTTTGGTATGGCCCGTTCCATGCACTTGTGTATATGCTCATACAGTGCATTGATATATGATTCAACAGTCATGCACCTATTTTCCATTTGCATGGGTGTCGTGAAGTTAGCCACCTCTGTTTTTAGAAGCCCAAAATTGGCTTTGGAGAACTTTTTTATGGTGGTTTCCTTTAGGGGGTGAGGGTGGGATGTGGATATCTATGGTAATTAGCTTGTGGTCAAATCTGACCTGGGAGGAGTTGATTACTGGTGTAGAGCAATGGTTGCTCATGTTAGTAGTGACCAGTTCAAGGATGTTTCTACCCCTGGTGAGAGTAAGAATGAGTTGGTCCAGGGTGTTGGAATTAATGAATTCCAGAAAACGTTGAGCAAGTGTGTTGGTACATGAGTAATTTTCCCAGTTAATGGAGGGGTAGTTAAAGTCTCCCAGTATTAGGGTATTGGGTTGTACCCTAATATTTTCCAGTGTGTTTAGGAATGTGGAGTGGGAGTCTTGGGACATGGTGGGGGATCTATAGCAGGCTACAACCTGGATTGCAGTTTTACCCAGTGTTAGCTGTACCTGAAGTATCTCTGATGCGTTATGTTGGGCTACTAGTCTGGAGGTGTGCATATCCTTTATGAATATGGAGGCATCACTGCCTTTAGTGCTTTGGTCCAGGTTTAGGGGCTGAAAAGTGTGGTATGAATTATAGCCTGGTAGTGCTGGAGTGCTCTTTGGAGCCTTGAACCAGGTCTCGGTCACTGCACAGATGTCGATGTTCTCCATTTTAAGGAGTGCTTCGAGTGAGTGCATTTTCTGATTTAGACCTCTAGCGTTGAGTAGCATAACCCTCAGATTTCGTTTGCTTGTAGCTGTTATGGTGGTAATTTTGTCTTCAGGACATTTCCTAAAAAAAGCACTATAGGGTTGGTAAGAGCCTTGGCCAGTATCCGGAATCCCTGGGGTGACAGGTGCAGGCCATCTCTGGTGAAGCATCGAGGTCTGTCGATCATGTCATCCTAGGTAGACAGATACTGGATCCCCTTAGAATGACACCAGAAACTTATCCAATTGTTGAAGTCAATCATTTTCTGCTTGTACTGTGGTATAATTCTGGGTGATGGTAGAATGCTACTCAGGGCTAGGGTCATACCTTCCTAGGCCACATGATCCGAGAGCTCTTCCATGTCTCTTTTCATGTAGTCCAGGGAGGTACACCTCAGGTTATTCACACCAACATGGACAATGACAGAGTCATATTTGTAACTGTTGTGGAGTGACCTAAGTGCGTGCATTATGTGGTGGATCCTGGCACCCAACAGGCAGCTGACCATAACTTTCTCCTTATTCAACCTAGTGAGTGAGACATCAGTGTGCCTTACTATTGAGTCACCTATGACTAGTGTATTGGGTAGGCTGTTTTGCCTTATGGGCTTTGGTTGAACACACTGTTTATGTGAGCTATGTGTCTCATGGTTTGTGCTGGGATGTGGTGGTTGTTTGCATTTCTGCCTCGGAGGTCTTTGTTGTTTGGGCAGATTTTTATTGAGATTTTATCCACAAATGTAGGTGTGTATTTTGTGTTACTATGTGAGGGTTGTGGTGGTATAAGTTCTGGAGGGCTATGTGTTGAATGTGGTGTGGTGCAGGTGTTAACCTTCTCCTCTTGAATGGCTAATCCAGTCTTGGCTGGAGAGTGTTTGGCTTCCAATTTGGCTATATATGTGCATCTCTCACAAGTCATAGTGTTGGGAGGTAAGAGGAGAGGGTTGTCTGTGTACATGAGGCAGTTGCTACATTGCATCAGGATGCCCAAGTTCACCAGGCTGACAGAAGAAAGCACAGGGAACTGACCTTTAGACATGCCTGGATATGAGCTCAATATATTAAGTACTGAAGCCTTTTACAGGAAAAATGTGCTCAAAGTGTCTGATTCTGTACAGAGCACTGCCAAACACTTGAGGGGAAACTAATGCATAGACCCTGAAAATTTAAGGATGAAGTATTTAGGCAGATATTCTAAAGATAGGAAGAAATCAAGCAGTACATACTGAAAATAAAGAATTAGCTTGTCAAGAATGATGACAAAAGGGGAGTCGCATGAATAGCTACTGCCTGGCTACTACTAATGCTGGTCTCAGCACAGCTTCACTGTGTTGGGATACAATACTCCTTTGCTTCTTCTCTCATCAGAAGCAAAATGTTAGCACCAGTCCCAAGAAAAGAAGCAGGCCATGGCCTGTTTGGTGATCCACAGTCTTGCTCCAGATGTTACAAGGGTCTGCAGGCTTGTAGCCTTTTTCTGGTAGATGCCTCGAATACCAACCAGACTAATCAGGTATGCTAAGCACAGACACTCACTCTCCAACCAGAAAGAGTCAGGAATCAATGCACTCTGCTCCTACTGTCACTAGGATCAGAATACAAGCAAAGATTCCAAGCTGTCACCTTTAAAGCAGTTATTAAGCTTTCTGGTGATCAGCAGTCTCCAGGAAATAATGTAACTGTACTCCTTCTCTCACCAGGAGAAAACAGAAGCACTAATCCCAAGATGACTACTGAAAGGCAGAATGTGGGCTCTCCAATAACTGGTGGTCTTACAATAGATGCTTAAAGGTAAAATAAAAAAAATATTTATGCTAAACACTGCCATGAGCACTAAAGGAGTTAGATGTGAAAGTAGGTAACTTACGTTTTTCCGGTCTAAAAAGTGGAGAGTCACTATTTTTAAAACAGCAAGATAGATTGAAAGGGGGTGGTCACTTTTTTATTTTGATACTATGGAATACAGTAACCCGCGGTGGTGGTGCTGCGGTAGCGTTGTCACCTCACAGTAAGAAGCTGTCCGGTTCGATTCTCAGCTAGAGTGTCTTCTGCGTGGAGATATGCGTGAATGAGCGTACCTTCGTTGAAGGTTGTGTGTCAGGGCTGGTAACTCGACATGTAAAAATCAACTACCAATCATTAGCGAACCGGATTTCCGCTGTGGCGACCCCTAACCGGGAAAAGCCGAAAGACACAAACAAACTATGGAATACAGTAGAATGGCCAATAAATTTAAATAGTTGAAGGGGAGTGATTTCACAAAATGATAATTTTGTGCGTACTCACACCAACCAGTAAAAGCAGAGAGGAAATGAGATATATGGTCAAATTAACTTAAGGGGCAGAGAACTAGAAAGACAGTGGTGTTTAACAACACAAGAGTAACAGACTGGGAGGGTGGGAAAAAATTCTCTCTGACTCACAAGAGACAGAACTGTGGTGTCTTTTCAAGTTTTAATATGCAGTTAAAAGCAGAATACAAGTAAAACACAGTGTAAAGAAAACATCACAGTATACAAAATAGAAAAAGGCAATAAAGCAAAACAGACTGCAACAAATAAAAAGCAAACCAACCTTTCCCTCATAGCAAACTGCAGCAGAGTCTGGGTGAGCCTTTCCAGTAAAGCCAGTGACAGCTTCCTTGATCATTGACACTTGACCTTGTACTGCTGTAATTTCTGTGTACATGCACATAGTGAATGCATCAATCTCACATACTGTTGTACCATTCATTATAACAGATCACTTCTTAATTCACACATTAATTGCCGATACTCTATTACATGTTGCAGATGCTTGCAATACCCAGCTGTGTGCAGGGAATCCACTAAGAATAGTATGGTGTTTGTATGTGTTGCTATCCATATGGCTGATACCTATGTCAGGCAGGGATGCTTTTTTCAAGTGCATCACATCTGGCACAGTAAGCTCCCACACAGAGAATTCATCCCAGAGAATAAGCCATACAGACCTATTCTCTGGAATGCATACCAATTAGGATCTGACAGTGCAGACTTCCCTTCATGGTGTTTTATTAGATGCTTGCGTGATACATCTTTCTGCCTTGCACCCACTAAGTACACAGCTCAGGGACAACATTGTGTTAGATTCTTGCAAGGTGGGATTGTGACTTATGTGTCATGCAAACCTCTCAACTGGCCATGATTGCCCCTGAATTCAAATCCAGGTTTAACACTGTTCCTTTTAACCCCTCCAAAAGTGATCACTTTTGAGGAAGGGGTGGTAAATTCCCCTTATAAAATACCGACAATAATTAGAGTATACACATCTGTTCCTGCATTTTTGAATGTGGTACAAAATTTTATATTTCAGTGTTGATCTGATTCATATACATGAAAAAACATACCCCTATATTGTTCCTAATTTTGTAGAACATCCCTGATTTTGCCTCATATTTTCTCCCTGTCCCTCATAAAATTTTTGATTTCCTGGTAAATCATCAAGGTTTGTGGTCAGTCCAGACATTAGAGTTTCATACATCTCCTTATTCAGAAAATGCGTATTTATGAAAAACCTGTTGTTCTACTAATTTCAAGTGAATTATAGGAGTAATAATTAAAAACAGTCCTTAATTTAGGCCCCCCCTTTTATTTTTGGCTTTGGCTAGAATTCTTGACCAAAGAATTTAAGCTGTATGATACAGACTAGTGAAATGAGAAACTGGAATTCTGTTTATTTCAGCAGATTTAATCTGGAATTAAGAGGAGAACACTAGAAGAAGAAAAAGACAGAAGAGGAACAAAATAAAGAAGGGAGCAGGTTAAAAGAAGGGATGGAATGGGACAGGCAGGTTAAGATGGATTAAAGTATAGTAGAAGAAGATGTTTTGCATGTATGTCCATTCACATACTGAGCCAGACCATGGTTAAATGGGCCAGTAGGCAGGGTAATAGATCAGGCCCCCCACAGAGCAGCCCCTCCTACAGCAAATCCATAACCCCCCAGCAGCAGCCCCTTCCAGGCCATTCTAGTGTTCCATTACTTGACTGTTTCTCCCCAGTTACCATAAACACTGTTCAAACCTATCAGTGTACATACTGTTTTCTTATTTACTTCTACAATGATTACAAATCTTGAAATAAAATAGAACAAACACTGATAGCCATTTGCTAAACAAACAACACAGCCTCACAATGAAAACAGGCTTAGCATGAGCAGTTAACTTCTCTGTCATTGAAACTCACATTTATTGAAATGGCATTAACATTCACATTCAATGAAAATGCATTTGACCAGCGGAGGATTAAGTTTACCTTTGGACTTTCTTCAAACCATAGGCTCCTTGCACACATTTTTAGGGCCATGCATACGTATAGGTGTTCTTTGATTCACCTTCCTGATTGTATTAAATTATATTCCTTGTATAATACAGCACCACTTGTTAGAATGTGTTTTAAATTTGTAGTTTTGAACATTATTCTAGTAAGCAATGAAACAAAACGTATGAACCAATAATGACAAAACTACCCATTTCAGAAAATTTCAACAATAAAAGGCCACTCAAACAAATGCCATTACAAGCCACCAATGTCAGTCAATAAGCAAAGTCTCTGTAGAAGTAAAACACATCCGAATAATTCCGTATTAAAGAGATCTGTAACTAATGAAGAGGTTGCTACTGGCAAACAACTTTAAATTTCAGTGTTTCATCTATAAATTCAGTGCCTGCTGTCCTTGAAGAATTAATTGCCTATGTTACATTAAAATAATTGGTAAGCTGGTAATATTGTAATAGGGAATGACTTACAAACCAACAACAAGCTCATAGTTACTAGGCATCTCATACAAAGGAGAACACATTCAGGATAATCCAGAACCTCTAACCCTCCTTAAAATGCACCAAATAATTGAAATGGCACTGCAATATCAGCACTCCATATACATGGTGTGGGAGTAAAATCCACAGCGTTCTACACCAAAGGCAATTATGCTACTAACATTGTTTTCAAATTCTACAGCACAGACAGTGATTACCATTTGCTAAACAAAACTGTTAGTTGCACATTGAAAACTGACTTAGCATGAGCAACAGTTAAACTTCTATTAACTTAAACTCACAATTCCATGAAAATTCACTGAAACTGACAATCCCTTGAAAATGCATTGAAACTCATAATTCCCTGAAAATGTACTGAAGCTCAAACTCACAATTATGTCAACAGTCTGTTAGTTGGTGTAGAGGATTCAGGCTCTTATCTGCAGTGAAGCTCACAATTCCTTCAACAGTTTGGTAGTTGGTGTAGAGGATTCAGGATCTTGTCTTCTGTATCCAAGTTACAGGGTGAAGTCTGATCAAGTTAATTGACTAACCTGTCCACCACCCCCCCCCCCCTCGGAATTAGGGCATTACATACCATACCTTCATATGTCTCAACCTCTTAGCACAAGAAATCAGGGCAAAGCCTAACATAATAGGGGGACAAATGTGCAAAAATAGGTACAGATTTCAAATATTGCTCTTATAGACTTAGAAAGATGCTAGAATAATATTGGTCTTAGCATGCATTTTCTGAAGGAAATTAAGTCTGAAACTCAAATGTATGACATTATTTAGTTATTTCAATCCTCAGTGATTTGCCAAAAAAACCCAAATTTCTATGAGGAACAGGCCAAAAATATGAGGCTAAATCTGGACGGCTGAGACATATGTTAAACACACACACACACACACACACACACACACACACACACACACACACACACACACACACACACACACACAAACACTCTCTCTCTCATACAGCACTGAATGGCTAGTTTAAATTACGCACACATACTTTCTCTCTAATACAGCAACATAGACACACACACACACACACACACACACACACACACACACACACACACACACACACACACACACACACACACACACACATACACACTCTCATATAAAAATGGAACAGCTAGTTTAAATTACATACACTCACATACACCTATATATGCACACACACTTTGTCATACTGAAACAAACAGAATTAGTTTAAATTATACACACACACACACACACACACACACACACACACACACACACACACACACACACAAACACTCTGTCTCACACAGACTCACTTAGTTACCTTCTCTCTCAATGGAATGGCTAGTTTAAATTTTGTGTGCAAGTGTGGAATGTATTTAAATTCACATTGGGGTGCATGCAATGCACACATGGCCCTCCTTAAAAGAGAATATGCCTCTACCAAGGTGTTAAAAAGTATTTTTTAATATATTTTTCATTAACTAAAATGAATGTTTAAGCCACCTGGCCAGACTGACTTGCTGTTGGTTGCTCTATCTCTGATGTTTAAGTTAGACTATTAGTATTATTTAGGTAAATAAAACAATTGTACTCTTTGTGAACTCCTGACAATCATCATACAGTATAAATCAATCTGTATTTTGTGGGTATCCAGTCTCTTCCCAGTGTCCTAAAAAGCCCCATTCTGCAGTAATTGGCTGTAGCAGAGATCCTGAAGTCATTTGTTGATTGGTTACTGCTGTTTGTTGGCTACTGCATAAACACTGAAGTAATATAGTCAGAATATGATTTACTCCTGTTAATCTGAAGGTTGGTACATGCCATCATAAAATTAATTATGGTTATGCTATATTCCCTAGTGTAGTGATGCCCATTTCAACTTGCTTTGTGTGTACTGTTTGAAAGAATGTTGCTTCTATTGATGTCTCCTAATTAAGATGACGAGGGAAGTAGAAAAGAGGGTCACTGCAGACAGCAGGGCTATGGTATAGGTCTTGGATTAGAGAAAACGTGGAGATGGTGACTGTGCATATTGTAATGGGGTAGGAACATCAACATAATTGTGTCAACATATTTCTTTCTAGGGTGGTTACAGGCTGAACTTGCTGGGTTTGTCCAGCAACCAACACTTCACTGCCACAGGCTGTATTAAATGACCAGCCTGCCATTAATGCATTCTCACAGGCTGTATCAAGTGAGAAGCCCTTAACACTATTCTCTCACAGTCTGCATCAGTGACCATCTTGCAAACACAGAACTGTTACAGATTGTGTCAGTTGATCAGCCATTAATACTGCACTATCACAGACTCTCTATAAGGTACTAGCCATCCACACTGTACTCTCACAGTTTACTCCAGGTGACGAGCCATTGCCATTGTATTGCCACAAGCTGTGCCAGTTTACCAGCCATCAACACGGCATTACCTAATGGTACAAGGAGAAACGCCTAGCTAAAATGCTCTTTAAATTCTTTAATATTTTATCTTCCTCTCCATCTCTACATTCCCCTTACTCTTCTTCCACCTATCTTGTGCCCTCTGGAATGCCTGTATGGATTCTTCCTCCACCATTTATTCCAGCAATCCATTCCATGGGTGCACAACCCTTTCTATGAAAAAGTATTTTTGGAGATCCATGGAGTAGATATTCCCTACAATATGCTGCCTGTGCTCTTTCCTTCTCCTTTTGTCCTTCTTATTCAGGATGATCCATTTACATTTCACAGACATTATCTTGTGCACCAATATCATGATCTCATTCTCATTTCTGGCCTCAGGTGACAAAAACTCTTGATCCTCTTGTGACGTCCCCCACTCTGGGCCAGTAATCAAGGAGCCTGAATCCTCACCACTGACACTGTATGTTCACTTGGTACAAAAATGGATGCACTCAGTATTTCCAGATGCAGCTCTCTGCATCAAGCACAATTTCATTTAAGAACATACAGGGAACACACCCAGTCCGGGGTCTGGATTTTTCTGTCTCCCTCCAGGTCCCCAGTAGGACTCCCTACTAGTACAGCTATACAGTTGAGACCTCAGCTGAGTGTCCAAGCCAAGTTCTCCACCACACTCTCTGTGAAACAAGTGCTTCATGACCCAGCTCCAAGCAGATGACACACACACACACACACACACACACACACACACACACACACACACACACACACACACACACGTATATACACACACACACACACACACGCACGTATATATATATATACACACACACAAACACACACACACACACACACACACACACACACACACACACACACACACACACACACACACACACACATGCACACACACACACACACGTGCACACACACACACACACACACACACACACACACACACACACACACACACACACACACACACACACACACACAAACAAAACTGGGAAAGCCTGGCACAGATTTACTAGCGATGCCCCCTTCTGCCCAGATTATAAGGTAGTTACTCCACCACCAGACACTCCAAAACCAGCTACTCTAAGGCTATTGGAAGGGTACCCAATTACACTGAGTGAAATTAATATTAATACAAATGGTAATGTTAACCAAACAGCATGGCTTTCAAGAGTAGTTGCATTGCCCCCGAATAAATATAAGCACTCTCAAAGGTTAAAATATTCTCTACATGACCAGCCACAATAAAAAGTTTAATTATATTTAATAATAAATAATAAAAGAACATGAAAATACTAAGTATCTATTTACAATAAACACCAGTTTCAGTCACAGGAAATATTAACATAATATAGATGAATAGGTTCACACAGATACAGAGAAATGGTACTTAACTAATCTCACTATATTTTCTGACTGATCTAAAGAATTATTATTCCCTAGTCACTTATTAGAGCAAGGCAAGATGAAGTCGGTGAGGTGTCCTTCCTTGTCATGTTTCAAAAACAGACTGGAGTGAGACGTCAGTCTTATCTAGTATTAAAATATCATTTGTAGTGATGGCTTACAGAATAACATCACATACATCTGGTCATCTGACTCTTTGTTTCCATGTTACTCGTCTGGCTAGAAGCTGCCAGGATTTGGCACATATGTGTTACAATACATATCGCAAGCTTTGATAAAGTTTATTGCAGGATCTGGATGCTGTAAGACAATTGTAACACTTCTGCTCTTCCTACAGTGACTAACAAACCATACTTCTTACAGATATTGAGTCTCTGGTTTCATCCAAAACTGTGAGATAACATATTTGTGGCCTAGGCCCAGTAATTTAATTTCAGAACATTTTTCAAAGTTAGCTGCAGCTGGACTGTGATTAACCTCTTCTCTTCCAGTATCCTTTGTTACAATATATACATTTCAACAGTTACAATAATACATGTGCATATCTTTTTCTGTCCAGCAGGACACACTGTTGGCACATTTTTAATACAAGCAGCTTTACAAATACATTTTTCAACACAAGCAACTGTACAAATCAGTTTGATATACAAATGGCATATAATTATTTACAAAATTCCAGCTAGCTGTGCTTGCATATGTCACACATCCAAAACCCTACTTCTCCTGGCATAGCTCGCAATACCTCACATCATCACATCTCTACCTCGTTTGAAGACTCAAATTAGTTTTTTAAGTGACCCTTGAGAAACATTGCTTGAGAGGAATGAGCCTATCTAGGAATACCTTAACCCATAGCCTGTCTTGAGTTCCCATCTGCATTGGCATTGCTGACCCCACTACAATGCTGAACTATCAGATCATATACTTGCAACCCTAAGCCCCACCACAGTAACTTGACATTTTGCTGGCTGGCTCGCTGTAGCCATGGATCCCCCTCAGACTCCTCCTGCCTCCTACTGCAAATACGTAGCACAAGGGCCTCCCTATCATAGTAAGGTTTCATCATGTTAAAAATGGTACATTTTGCACCCCTGCCTCCTGCCTAGCAGGTATACAATGTAGTTAACAGCACTTACCTTCCTTACCACTTTGAAGGGTCCCTACCAAGCTGCCTGCAGCTTATTGTGTCTGACAGGAATGAGAACCATAACCTGCTGTCCCACAGCATACGCTCAGGCTCAAGCATTCCTGTCATACCAGACTGTTTACTGATGTTGGGCTCCTGTCAGGTTCTCCTGGGCCAAGCACATAAGCGGAGCCTTGTCCTGAGGTTTAGGACATATGGCACAACAGACTCCTTCTGAGATTCACACTCCCCCTCCCACTCACTATGAATCAAATCTAAAGGCCCCCTCACCCTATGCATATACAACAACTCAAAGGGTGAAAACCCTGTGGATTCCTGGGGTAACTCTCTGTATGCAAACAGCAGATGGGCCAAACATTTGTCTCACTCTCTTAAACTGGTCTGCAAATGCCTGTAGCATGATCTTTAGTGTACAGTTTAACCTCTCCACAATACTGTTAGTCTGGGGATGGTACGGGGTAGTTTTTAGGTGCTTCACCCCACAGTGCTTCCACAGAAAAAGCAGCAGGTCTGACATGAAATTGGCACCTAGGACAATCAGTATTTCTCTCAGGAAACCTTCCCTGCTGCAAATCTCTAACAAAGCATTTGCCACCTTCTCTGCCTCGATGAAGAACAGAGCTACTGCCTCAGGTATCTATTAGCATAATCTACTACCACTAGGATATACGTCTTCCCTATGGAACCTGGGGTCCTCAGAGGCCCCACAATATCCATAGCTACCCTCTGAAATGGCTCCTCAATTACAGGCAAAGGCATCAAAAGAGCTTTGACCTTGTCTCCTGCTTTACCTACTTTTTGGCACTGCTCACAGGCTGCAGTATCCTCTCACATTCCTTGAAATCCTAGGCCAATAAAAGTTCTGCATATGCCTCTTGGTATGCTTTATGCCCATATGACCTGCAAAAAGAATGTCATAGGCTATGCCTAGAAGTGCCAGATGGTAGGCTCTAGGCAATGCCAACTGCTGTATTACCTCACCCTCTAGCCCTCGCCAGGGGTCCACTCTCTCTACAGTAGCCCTTTGTTTCAATTTACAGACTCCCCTTTTCCTTGAGAATCAGGCATCTCTCTAGCTACTAGCTACCTCCCTCAATCCTCTCAGTGTAGGGTCAGAGAGCTGAGTCTGTCTCAACTCTGTCTTTGCAACTCTTCCCAGCTCCCCTTCCCCAGGAAGTCTGGTATCCTCTGACAGTGGTGCCTCATGGTCAGCCTGGGTAGTACCACTCACCTCGCAGCACTAATGACATACATTAGTGGCATTCTGTATCCCTTTGTTGTATGAGATATGAACCAGAAATATATGTCTGTCCACACAACGTTACTATTTTGCTCCTCAGGTAACACTGAGTGAGTGGTCATAGCTTCTTCAAGCAATGCAGAATTTAGGACTCCTTTGTGGTCTACCATGGAGAACAATGTTTTCTCATTTTTCCAGCACAGAAAATTTAGGGACCGCCAGCTGTGTCAGTATTATGGCCCATTGCTGAAGGTGTGTGCATGGTACAAGCATGCCAGGATGGTGAGTAATGCCATTGCTACCACCTGTTCTGGTGAGTAGTTCCACAATTGATACAATACTTTAAGAAGGCATTACCATGACCTGCTCTGTCAGTTGTGAGCAACAGTTCAGGAAATACAGCCTGAAATGCACTGTAAGCAATTTTCTGTATTGCTACTACTACTCTAGTCCCTTCTTCAATCTTAACTGTTGTACATGTAGTCTTAGTAACACATACTTCATTTTCCAGCAGTGGAGGAGTGACAGTTTAATATAGTTGGCTGTCACATAGGGTGTGAGTGACTCTCCTGGCAGCAGGACGTGTATGCCATCTGAATTTGTCTATTGTACATCTGCTGTTACATTTGTAACAACTGTGCTATAATATTCCTAATGAGTCATCCTTCTGCATGTTCAGTTGTGGAAGAGGCTGCACTGACATTGGGTTATGCCAGCCAATGTCTCTGGAACTGGGTCACAAGTAGGTTGTCAGGTCTGCCTGTCAGCTGGGGGATGATGGTCCCTTGCTGGAGGTGACCTAGAGGTAAGTAGGAGTCAGTGGTGCTCTTCAGTGCCACTTCTCAGGACTATGTTGAAAGATCCTCTCCTGAAGCAGTCCAGAGATATCTGCCCTAGTATATCAGTGTCAGTTGCAGAGGCTGGTTAATGTTGAAATACACTGGCAATAGGATGCTCACTTTGGTAATATGGAATGACTTCATGCCCTTGGAGAATCAACTAACCCCTTACATCGACCACTCAGTTGAGTGATTCCTGGGTTTGTTGTTGAGTGGACCAGCATAGTATCCAGCCAGGTCCCTCCTACCTTATCCCAGTCCAAGTATTTTTCCTCCCTTATGTGTCATTTCCCCTTGCCTTGTTCATTGACCAATGTTCCACATCACTGCTTGTCCACCCTTTGCATGCCTGTGTCTGTCCACTGTCCTGCCAGTATTCTGTGCATGTACTACCCTTGTCTGTCTTAATTGGTTCATATATATTTACTAAGCTATTGATCTATGAGGATTTTTAGAAGCCAAGCCTTGCATCTGCCTTCCCATTAAATGTTTAGCCCTTTGACATCAGAACGTTTACATGTTACCCCATCCATAAGGGACAAGGATTTGAAACCAGGGTTTCATTTGTGATTTCCCAGCCATTCATCTAGATTACATTTGAATAGAGTAAGGGAAGTACTCCATTTTTTGTGGACAGGAAGACAATTCCAATGAAGTGCCATTCCCTTTGATACATAACTATCTCTCCAACATGTTCTACTTATGTTGTAGAATAGATCAAGATCTATTGAGCAGATTTTTATGCTGCCATTGGACTTTCAGATGTGAAATAGATCTGAGAAGACAGGTGGTCAATTGAGGCTCTGTAATTGAAGCAGAGATTACTCCTCAGTAGCCTGTGTAATACTGACAAGAGGGACAATGGCTTTGAGATGGTCAATGTAGTTTTAATGGTTTAGGCCCTTGATTTTCTTGGTAAAAAAGCATCTTCATCATTAATGTTGTGTTAAGTGCTTCACAGGAACATACAAATGGATCATTATACTCAATGAACAGCCTAATAAGAGCTGAGTACTGTGGAATGATCACATTCTTGGGCCTAGACATTATACCTGTATTAATAAGCTATGGAATGAAAAAGGACTTTCTTACAATACTGAATACATGGTGATAGAAGGACAGTTTGTTGCCTGCATAGGTTTCCAGTTCCCTAACTATTGGATAAATGTTCAGGGGTGTGTTGGTGTGATAGTTGCATGCTTGCTGAATGAGACTATTATACAATTTGTGACATTTAGTTTTACTCCATTTTAGTCCATGGACATAACACCAGCTGTTTGTTTGGAAAAGGCCTTTTGGGATGATTTTGGTGACGTCTGGAGAGATTTATGATGGCAACAAGTTAACAGTCATTTGCAAACTTGATCAGCTATAAACCCTTAACATTATCTTTACCCTTCGAGAAGTAAATTCTTAAGGAGAGTGCCCCAAGCACTGAACCCTGGGGTACACCACTAGTAACAGGTCTTTTGGAGGAGGTAGCACCAACATAATTTTATATTTGTAAGCCAGTTTGGTATACAATGAGTTACCTAGGATTTACATTTATCAACAATATCTGTGTTGTAAAATGGTGCTGATTGCATTTGTGAGGTCTAGATATGTAGTGTGCCCTGATTTTCCCTCATCTATTGCTTCAGTAACCTTTTTGGTGAAGTCAGCCAGGTTATGCTGGCAAGATCTTCTTTTAACAGAACCGAAGTGGCTTGGGTCAAGAGTTTAATCCTTTCCATAACCTTAGAAATGAGTCTGGTCACAATTATGGTTCTATAATTACTCAGCTCTATGGATGTCTTACATTTGTGCGGGGGGGGGGGGGGTAACAGTTGCTGTCTTCCATTTGTCTGGCCCAAAGCCTCTTTGGAGGCTGATATTGACTAGCCTCTGTAGGGGGGTGGATAGGGCTTTTTCAGGTTGGCCAGTAGGCAGGCTGGTGTGTTATTTAACCACACAGAAGCATTTTTCTTGGTTTTGTAAAGTGCTTCAAGGACTTATTCTTGTGAAATGTGAGGGGTGGGGATGCAGGTAAGTGACATGGGAATGTAGGGGAAAACATTGTGGTGAAATTACAGCTAAATTTACCCGCTGGTAGTTTGGCTATTTCCTCAGGGCCTTAGTATGTTTTATAATTTATTGTCAGCTCTGTGCAATGCTGGACATTGTTTCTGAGGTTTCTAACATAGGCAAAAGGCTTTATGACTGTCTTTTGCTTGGGTGGCAATTTTAACCTCATATCTAGCTTTGGTTGATTTGGTCAAGGACAGGAGTTCCTTGCTAAGTTTAGCAAGAGCATTTTTGACATTTTGACAGTTACATTTATTATTGTATGCAGCGTATGTTGTTTTATTTTATTGTGGGGCCTGTTCATATTTGGGTTCCATGATAGGGGTTTATTTTTAAATTTGTCATTGTGTTTACTTCAGAGGGCTACAGAAGCCGCTATGCAGGTATTCAAATGTACACAGAGTTTGGGGGTAAATCATTCTGCATCTGCAGTGGAGTCATTAGATTAGAGGGGGGGGGTGTTGAATTTAGCCAAGCCATCACTCAGTTTTAAGAGATTAGCCTTTACATAATATCTGAATATTCAGGTATTTGAAAATGCTCCTGGTTTCATTTCTTAAGGTAAATGTGACAAAGCTCCTCATTAGCACTCTTCAAGAAAAATCTTGATGGTTGGATGGGAAATTGGAAATTCACCCTGGGGATCACCTCTGTGGCTCTGCTCGACAGTGGCACAGGAAAATAATTTTCTTGGGTGGCAAAAGCCAGGGTACCTTTTTGGCTGGGCTTGTATAGGCCCCAAGGCCGATATCCTAGTACCTACCTATGAACCTATGAACCTATGTATGGTCTGATTTGATTATGGAGGAAGTTAAAACTGGTGGGAGCAGAGCTATCCCAAATTGATTAGGACCAAGTCCAGAATTTTTGTCTCGCTTAGATGGGATGCAACCTAACTAGTCCAAAATGTTTGCATTTATAAAGTCCATGAATCTTTGGCCATACATGTATGGTGATGTAAAAGTCTCCCAGTTGATGGAGGGATAGTTGAGGTCCCCTAGGAGAATTGTGTTTGGCCTAATGCACAGGGTCTCATAGGTAAGAGGTATGGGCAAAATGGGGTCATACAGGGGGTCCTATAGTCAGCTATGATGTGATAAGGGATTTTGTTAATGGTATTATCTTGTCTCATAGCCTAGAGCTGAGATTTTGCTTTACTAATATAGAGACACCTTTAGTACCTTTGTGTAGTGCAGTGATACTGAATGTGTGGTAGGTATTAAAACCCCACACTGACAGGGTGCTGTCAATAGTCTGGAACCATTTCTCCATGGTGATACATATATCGATTAATTCCAGGGTGATTAATGTCTATAGGGAGAAGAGGTTTTTGTTGAGGTGCCTTGCATTGGGCAATAAAACCTTTATAATACCTGAATTTTATTTTGTTAAGTTGGAAGCATTTGAAGACTGACATTGCCTAAAAAGGCACTATATGGTGGACAAAGTTTTAGCCAATATACAAAAGCCTTGGGGAGGTAGGTGCAAGTCATCCCTGCTAGAAGTAGTTAGGACTATCTGCCATCTACTCCCAAGATGACATATATTGGACACCCTTGAATGAAGCCAGAAACTAAGACAATTGTTGAACTCGATAATTGTTAGTTCATACTGCAGCATCATTCTAAGACATACTAAAATGCTGCTAAACTCTAGGTTCATACCTGCCTTAGTCACATATTCCACAAGCTCCATCATGTCTCTCATCATATAGTCTAGGGAGGTAGGTCTCATGTCACTCACTACCACTTAGTACTATGACTGCGTTATATGTGTACTTGAGTACATGAATGATGTGGCAAATCCTGATACCTGATAGGCAATTATTATTATAACATGCATATCAGAAACTCTCTTCTATATTGTATATAATGTATGGTGAACTTTATAGCTAGCCTTATATTTTGCAATTTTTTTGTATCCACAAATTGTACTGATTCGTTATTGTCTTAATATTTGTAACCATTGTTTGATTTTTTTTTTATTCTGTTTAATGTGTACTGTGGAGCTTTTCTCCCTGGGCCTCCACTGAAAATGGACTCATACCCAGTCTTACTTTCCTGGTAAAAAAAATGTCAAATAAATAAAATTAATTAATTAATTAACAATGACCCTCACTTTACTCTTTCTTTTGAGTGGTGCATCAGTGTGTCTCATTATGGAGTCACCTACGGCTAGGATTTTGGATTCTGTGGAGGTTTGCCTATTGGGCTTTTGAGTTGAGACACTGCAAGTCTTAACTCATTGTTTCATGATGGTTGTTGTGTAAATTGAGTATTTGCAAGGTGGCTGGTGATACTTTATTCTAAGGTTACATTTAGGAGGTCTTTGTGGTTTAGGTAGGTTATCTTTAAGAGCCTGATCATATGTAGGTCTATGTGCTTAGTCTGCATTGTGTTTTATAGGTGTTGTGTGGCACTGACAATGTGCTTTTGTTTGTAGTGGCTTTATGTGAGAAATCTGCCAGCAATAACATTGGGAAACTACATCTCTCACATGCTGTGTCGCTTTGTTTAAGTATTAGGTGGTTGTCAGTAAACATGAGACAATACAGTGCTTTAGGTTACTTTTTTCAACCAAGATGGCTACAGAGGCAGTTGGAAAATGCTAATCCATACTTCCAGGTGCTTACCAATGTGGGCTAAATGGTCAGTAGTGCCTGGGAGGCTTGGAGTTGATTACTGGAGGTGCTTCCTGTCTGGTAGTAGAAGCAGAGTTGATCTCAACACAGATAGGAATTTCTGATGCCTTGCTCCTTCACTCACCAGATGCAAAGGCTAGCACTAGTCCCAAGCTGCAGGACTTTGTGATGCCTTGCTCCTTCTCTCACCAGATGCAAAGGCTAGCACTAGTCCCAAGCTGCAGGACTTTGTGATGCCTTGCTCCTTCTCTCACCAGATGCAAAGGCTAGCACTAGTCCCAAGCTGCAGGGCTTTGTGATGCCTTGCTCCTTCACTCACCAGATGCAAAGGCTAGCACTAGTCCCAAGCTGCAGGACTTTGTGATGCCTTGCTCCTTCTCTCACCAGATGCAAAGGCTAGCACTAGTCCCAAGCTGCAGGACTTTGTGATGCCTTGCTCCTTCTCTCACCAGATGCAAAGGCTAGCACTTGTCCCAAGCTGCAGGACTTTGTGATGCCTTGCTCCTCCACTCACCAGATGCAAAGGCTAGCACTTGTCCCAAACTGCAGGACTTTGTGATGCCTTGCTCCTTCACTCACCAGATGCAGAGAGTCATTTACAAATGTTATACATTTTTTTATAATGTTTATATAATGTTGATGAAATGTTATTTTAATATATTAGGATAGATTTATATATTGTGTTATATGTTGATTTAGAATGCCATTTTATTAATATTGTATAGATGTTTTTTCATATGTATCATATGTTTTATACGTGAACGTTATGAATGGATTTGTAATACCCAGCAGGTCATTTAAGGAGATAGTAAATGTAATTAAGGAAGTGAACTGATTGACTGATCACTTTTTAAATATACTATTATTCTGGTTTTCTTTATGGTCTAATGAAGTGAGAGTACCTTGTGGAAGTGCTTACCACGTATAAATAAAGGTTTTTATACGTTTTACTTCTGGCCGTGTTTAAGACATTGCACAGTTAATTTTTCTTTTCATTATTGGTATTTTATTGTGCGGTCCATTGATCTTAGTTGCTGGTATTTCTGTTGTTTTTTTATCGGAAAACACGTCTGTTTGAACATCTTCATTAATAATTGTTAAAAATCCCTTGGTACCTTGGCTTCAGAGCCTACCAGGGGAATACAGACATCACCAATAATCCTACTTATATAACATCCCAATAAAACCCTAGATTGAATCATTTAGTAAATACGTTACTTAAAGAAACATCTGCAGATTATTATCTACATTTTCCCTTCTGGTTATATACTAATATTCCAAAAGAAAATACATTTTTTCTTGCAGACAGATTTTGAATTTATAGAAAAAGTAAAAGTATTTCAGATAAAATAGTACATAGTGATGATCATAATTATAAGGTGAAAGTTGTTGAAGGGGAATCTTCCATTTAATAATTGTGAAACTTGTAAATATATAAAATTTGGGGAATGTGTGATTTAAATTCAAACAGTGCTGCTCTCTGTACCCCTTCACCATAGATCACTTCTTCCCCTAAAGAGTCACTTTACTTAAATGTATGCTCTCCTTTGGGAGTTTGTCTTACATTTAACTTTTGTTATTATTTAACACTTTTGTCATAGTCTAGATTGTGAGGTATGCACACCTGCCGAGATGCTATCTGTAGCGTTTCCTTCCCTTGCTTTTTATTTAGCGGCATATCCCTCTCCCTTTAAATCAGCTCTTTTAGCATTCTTTTTTGTACTGACACGTCATTTTCTTGTACAAACTATTCTCCTCTAAGTTGACTCTTTTAGATGTCACCACTACAATGTATAACACTACCCCTTATTAACATATAGGCTGTGTGCTGCTTTTATTTCTGTTGGCTATTCTGCCTTGTGTAATTTTTTTCATTTTAGACTGCTGTCCATATTTAAATATCTGGTCTTCTTACCTGTACATTTTCTTTGGAATAAACAAGCACCTTTTTTGCTATTTTATGGTTAACTGCAGTCACCTCACAGCAAGAAGTTCTCTGGTTCAATTCTCAGCTGGGGTGCCTTCTGTGCGGAGTCTGCATGTCCTTCTGTGGTCGCGTGGGTTTCCGCCAGGTGCTCCGGTTTCCTCACACATCCCAAAGACATGCAGTAGGTGAATTGGACACTAAATTGGCCCTAGATGTGAGTGTGTTCATGTGTGTGCCTTCTGTGGAAGGTTGGGCACCAGGCTGGCAACTCAACACTGTAAAACTCCACTGCCAGTCATGAGCAGACAGATGATCCGCTGTGGTGACCCCTAACCGGGAAAAGCCGAAAGAAGAAGAAGAAGAAAATGGTTATCTGCGGTCTCAAAGTTGGTTCTGGTTGTGGTATTCCTTCACTTTGGTGATTGTTTCTATAGATTACTGTCTTTTCATCTCAGTTCTACCTGCTCTGTTTGCCCTAGCTGCGCTTGGGCTCACTCTACTGTCCCTACTATTTGGAAACAAATTCCACATAATAAGGAAGCCTGGCTATATCATAATCAACTAATTTTTAACCTTAAAAAGACAAAGCTTCACCTTTTCCTTCCAAAATCTCTGTACCACTTGAAATCATCATTTACCATCTCCTCACTAAATAACATTCTCATTACCCCTGAAACCCCATACTAAGTTCCTTGGTGTGTTCATAGATGGCCAGCTACAATTCAATCTACATGTACATCACTATATTAAGAAAACACACCAAAAGCTTGGTTGATTGTATAGAAATAAAAGATTCCTCACCCCTGACTCTAGAATCTCACTCACTCATGCCTACCTCCTTCCTCATCTCTTTTCATCATCATCTTCTTTCAACTGTTCCCATTAGGGTTTGCCACAGTGGATCATCTGTTTCCATTTCTTCCTGTCCTCTACATCTTGCTCTGTCACACCAACCACATTCATGTCCTCTCTCACCTCATCCATCCTTCCTCTTTTCCTGTTACCTGGTAGCTTCATCCTTAGCATCTTTGTCCCAATATACTCAGCATCCCTCCTCAGCACATGTCCAAACCAACGTAATCTTGCCTCTCTGGCTTTGTCTCCAAAACTTCCAACCTGGGCTGACCCTCTAATATACTTATTCCTAATCCTGTCCACCCTCATCACACCCAGTGCAAATCTTAACATCTTTAACTCTGCCACATCCAGCTCTAACTTCTGCCTTTTTGTTAATGCCACTGCCTCCAGCCCATATAACATAGCTGGTCTCACTACCCTCTTGTAGACCTTCCCTTTCACTCTTACTGGTTCTCGTCTGTCACAAATCACTCCTGACACTCTTCTCCACCCAATCCATCCTGCCTGTACTCTCTTCTTCACCTCTCTTCCACACTCACCATTACTCTGAACTATTGATCCCAAGTATTTAAATCCACCTTCGCCAACTCTACTCCTTGCATCCTCACCATTCCTCTATCCTCCCTCTCATTCACACACATATATTCTGTCTTAGTCCTGCTGACCTTCATTCCTCTTCACTCTAGAGCATATCTCCATCTCTCCAGGGTCTCATCCACCTGTTCCCTACTCTCACTACAGATCACAATGTCATCTGCAAACATCATAGCCCACGGGGACTCCTGTCTGATCTCGTCTGTCAACCTGTCCATCAACATTGCAAATAAGAAAGGGCTCAGAGCTGATCCTTGATGTAATCCCACCTCCACCTTAAATGCATCTGTCACTGCCACCGCAATCCTCACCGCTGTCACACTACCCACGTACATATCCTGTACCACTCTTACATACTTCTCTGACACTCCCGACTTCCTCATACAATACCACAACTCCTCTCTAGGCACCCTGTCATATGCTTTCTCTAAGTCTACAAAGACGAAATGCAACTCCTTCTGACCTTCTCTGTACTTCTCCATCAACACTCTCAGAGGAAATGTCGCATCTGTAGTGATCTTTCCCGGCATGAAATCATACTGCTGATCACTGATCATCATGTCCCTTCTTTAACCTAGCTTCCACTACTCTTTCCCATAACTTCATGCTGTGACTGATCAGTTTAATCCTTCTGTAGTTACTACAGCTCTGCACATCACCCTTATTCTTAAAAATCGGTACCAAAACACTTTTTCTCCATTCCTCAGGCTTCCACAGGCATATCATCTGGACCAACAGCCTTTCCATTCTTCATCCTCTTCATAGCTATCTTTACTTCCTCCTTGCTAATCCATTGTACTTTATGATTTACTATCCTTACATCATCCAATCTTCTCTTGCTCTCATTCTTTTCATTCATCAAACTCTCAAAGTGCTCTCTCCATCTGCTCAACACACTCTCCTCGCTTGTGAGTATGTTTCCCTCATTATCCTTTATCACCTTTACCTGCTGCACATCTTTCCTAGCTCAGTCCCTCTGTCTAGCCAATCAGTATGGGTCCTTTTCTCCCTCCTTAGTGTCCAACCTATCATACAACTCTTCATATGCCTTATCCTTAGCCTTCACCATCTCTGTCTTTGCCATGCACCTCATCTCCTTATACTCCTGTCTACTTTCTTCATCTCTCTGACAATCCCACTTCTTCTTTGCCAACCTCTTTCGCTGTATACTATCCTGTACTTCCTCATTCCACCACCATGTCTCCTTGTCATCCTTCCTCTGTCCAGATGTCATCCCAAGCAACTTTCTAGCAGTCTCCCTTACTAGCACTGCTGTAGTTATCCAGCTATTTGGTAACTCTTCACTGCCACCCAGTGCCTGTCTTAACTCTTCCCTGAACTCCACCTCACAATTACCCTTTTTCAGTTTCCACCATTTGATCCTTGGTGCTGCCCTTACACTCCTCCTCCTCTTCTTGCTCACCAACTTCATCCTACAAACCACCATCCTGTGCTGCCTAACTACACTTTCCCTGATCATCACTTTACAGTCTCCAACCTCCTTCAAACTGGCCCTTCTACATAAGATATAATCCACCTGTGTGCATCTTCCTCCACTCTTGTATGTCACCCTATGCTCCTCCCTCTTGTTAAAACCAAAGATAAAAAAAAAAAAAAACAGCTTGCACTTCTGGCTATGTATTCTTGGGAACCGGTACACTTCTTCAAGGATGAAGCAGAATAATCCAATAATAACGCTCGTATAATAAAAACACAAATTTATTTAACAAAACAAAACATTAAAAAAAATTTTGTTTTGTTAAATAAATTTGTGTTTTTATTATACGAGCGTTATTATTGGATTATTCTGCTTCGTCCTTGAAGAAGTGTACCAGTTCCCAAGAATACATAGCCAGAAGTGCAACCTGTTTTTTTTATCTTTGGTTATCCAGTTGTAGCGAACGCTTCCTCTTGTTAAAATACGTATTCACCACAGCCATGTCCATCCTTTTCGCAAAATCCACTACCATCTGACCTTCTGCATTCCTTTGCTTAACACCATACCTACCCATCACTTCCTCATCCCCTCTGTTCCCTTCACCAACATGCCCATTGAAATCTGCTCCAGTCACCACTCTCTCACCCTTGGGTACAGTCGTCACCACTTCATCCAACTCACTCCAAAATTTTTCTTTATCATCCATTGCCCACCCAACTTGTGGGGCATATGCACTAACAACATTCATCATTACACCATCAAGTTCCAGCTTCATAAACATCACTAATCTCTGATCACTAAACTTCCTAATCTCTTTTATGGCTCACAAATCCCAACCAATCTGCAGTCTTCCCTTCTCTCAATATTGGAATCTACCTACAATAAAGTAGCCAAATTTACCACTAGCATGCCTTTTACATCTCATCATTGCCAAGCCCTGAGGACACTTGAAGAATTTTCTAATCAACTCCTATTCTCTCAACTTCTAGTTATTCATTCTATCCTGAATAAATCTTCCACTTGCCCTAGTATCTCTGCTCTTATCTCCCTTTACACCCCCCGATCTCTCAGAAGCTCCGATCAACACCTACTAGAAATGTACAAATCTAAAAAATCAATTGGACAGTATCTCTTCAGCTGATCTATTGCCTTCCAATGGAACAAACTTCCATTGCCCCTGAGAGTTATCTCTAATGTTTACGAATTTAAGAAAACACTAAAATTACACCTAAATAGTACCTGCTCTTGTCTCTATAATCATCCAACTTGAACCCCTCCCCTAATCAAGATCTGCTTTCTTTCTGCTATACTCCAGTTGATTCTCTGTTTCTTATTCTTCTTTATCTGTCCCCTTATTGTTTTTACTTCGAGTCATATTCTTACTTTTACTACTTATATTGTCATATTCTTGTAAATATTTGTCATGTACTGTAACATTTTATTCTTACTCACAAATAAAATTTATTCTTCCACCTCATCACCTTTCATACCACGTTTTCCCCTTTCCTACTTTCCTAACTTCTCCATTTATATGATAATCAGGGTTGGCTGTTTGCAGTGAACGTCCACTGTGGTCTATCTGGTGGATGCTTTACTGCCCCTCCGTATGCCAGGCACACACATGAGATGCAGTCATGTGATGCTACACTGTGAGTGTGAGCTTACATTGTTTTGGCTGCACTAACCTGCCTGCAATGTGATGTCCATCACATCAGATGCATGTCCTATTGCTGTGCAATTCACAGCCATAGATCAGCCTAGTGCTGCTTCCCCCACTAGCAGTCAGTATTCTCTGTAACAATGTCGTCCTTTCCACAGACTACTGGTGCTATTAATCACAGTATACTAAAACAACAATAAACTAAATTAGCCTTACATGTGTATGTAGCTACTCACTCATACTGTAATAAGATTTTTTATAGATATTTAACAATCCCACCAAGCAACACTTCTGTAGCTATGCAGCTTCTCTGGTAGGCACTATGAGGGGAAGGGAGTAGACAGAAGAATCAGGCCAGGGGTGGAGCATTAGTATAAGGCAGCAGAAAGGCAATGTAACACTTTAGAGATGCACCTCGGTAGTGGTATAGAGTTGAAGGTCAGTCCAGTGTATAACTATCTGTGTACATAATCTCTGAAATCACTTAGCTTCTCTGCAGGGGGATGGATGTAGGGCTTGGAAGGGACCTAGTTAAGACCAATATATATAGTGCAGTTTTGTAAAATATTGCCTACGTGCTTTGCAACTGGCCCAATCCATCCATCCATCCATCCATCCATCCATCCATCCATCCATCCATCCATCCATCCACAACTTCCTTTTCCCCATTTCCGTTCATGGGGTCAGGGTGTCACTTCAACAGTGACAATTATCTAGAGCCAAGGTTTACACCATCAGGATATCACCAAAATGGATGTGGCATCATAAAGTTTTTAAAGTTTGAAAATCCACTAGAAAATCTTCCATCAGCCTAACCCTATGGCCAAGGCAGCTGAAACAGTTTGGTTTGTCCAACCCAAGAATTTGCATCCTCTGGGTTATGTATCAGTACTAGAAAATGCTAAATCTTGACCACCTGCTATCACACTCTCATTGTCGCCTGTGCAGTAGGTAAAAATGAGTTCCTCCAGGTTTGCTGAAATACCAAATGACAACTGCGGTATCCAAATGAATGTAAATGGGGGTTTTAAAAGATCAGGAGGGTCAGCAGAACTGCCCCTTTTCCAAGACGCTGATATGCAAATGAGACTGTTGAGGTGTACCTGGTGCCCAGGTACCATGAGTGATCTTTCCTTTGTGCTTCCTCCAGCCTTAGAAAAGATGAGATAAATCTATTGTGATAGTAGGATAATGGAGCTGGAATGGGATCCCAGCATATAGACTGGAGAGGTGCAGCCATGACTGGAAGTACAATGAGCAGGATTTTGGATTTAAATCAGATACAAGAAAGGATAGTGATATTTAGACCATCAGACTGAATCTGTTCATTGAAGGATCATTATGTAAAATCTCGCATGATAAAGCATAAGCAGTAGAAGCTGTTATGAGGCATAAACCCTGGGGAAAGTCTCTGCTGGAAGAAGTAGCAGGGGCTGAAGGGAAGCAGCTACCTGCTGAAAAGAAAACATTCTCTCTTGGGATAGAAGAGCTCAACATACTGTGTTGTCTAAGGTGCACCCTCATAAAAGAGAGAGAGAGACTAAACTAGGAGCAACTGCAACTTTGTGAGGTTGACTGTTACTCCATGAGATGTAGCTGGTCTGGTTACAGACTCCCTTTTGTGAACCAGACCAAATTGGGATGGGGCAGCAAGGATTCAGTCATCGAGTCAGGAAATATTTTGACTCCCTGCACTCTTTGGTGAAACTATGTGGGACTGAGATGAGAATGAAGGGAAGAGTCCTGCATTTGTAATGACTGTCTATGACCCAAAAGCATAGAAACACCCTTGACTTCCCATCTTTTAGATTTGGAGTTAGGTGTCTTGTAAATTCATGGAGTGCATTTATTCTGTTTTTGATATATGTGAAAGGATGGACTGCATTGTGAGCATTTAAAACATTTCTTTTGGCGTAAATACATTTAGGCCACTAAAATCTAGGAAGGGCCTGTGTTTCTTTAGTTTCTTTGGCAGTAAAATAATGTAAAATAATATCCCAAGCCTTTCTGGTCTGGAATAACTTCTTGGTTGGTTCCTTTTTGAGGAGCATTAAGACCACTGAATTTGCGGTTCTATATTATAACATCGAAGTATTGAATGTTATAATATTGGACCCGTAATGTCGAACACTGAAAACAGCGAAGGTGCAGGACATCAAATTCTTTCCCAGGGAAAGAATTTGGTGGGCCATTGCTGTGGCTTCACTGTTTTCAGTGTTCGATATGTTGGAGCTTTATGGGTCGGGTTCAGGTAAGTGTGCGATTGTGTGTGGGTTAGGGTTAGGGGGCGGGTTAGGTGAGTTAGGGTTAGGGCGCAGGTGAGGTGAGTGTGCGATAGTGACGGACCTTAGGGTTAGGGTTGGGTTAAGGTAAGTGGATAGCTAGTACTGTATGTAAAGTTTAGTTTAGGTGTAGGATTTTAAGTGTATGTGTGTGGATGGCTGTTTTTTGTGTGTGTTTGTGCTGTGTGTATGTTTCTCGGAATAGCAAATTTTTTCCCTGGGAAAAAACTCGCTATTCTGACTGTTCAATATTTTCACACTTCGTTGTTTAGGGTTCAATATAATAACATTCGATGTTAGAGAACTTTGATGTTATGATATAGACCCGAATTTGCTGCTAATTTCTGATAAGACAGAATGGCTAGTTAGGGAAGCAAAGAACTCCAAAGAATAATGAGATATGGTATTGCATAATCTGCAATATTATCCACCTTAGCCATCTGTTCAAGATGTTATTTAGGAAGAAATGAAACGAAGAGATAATTAACCCTAAAAGTCTCTAGATTGGGGCTGCTTGCTGTTTTCTGTTTTGGTGCTAATTGTGACTTCCTGGCTGGTGCAAAGAAGGGATCTCTAAGTCCATGGCCATGTTAAAACTGGATAAAGAAAATGTCTTTATTTCTTGCCCCCTGCTGTTGTTTTTGTTGCTTTTGCTAAAACTGCTGTGGTCCATATTGGAATCTTGTCTGATATTGACTCCTCTGCACCCTAGTAATAGGAAGTTGTGAAAAATTAAGTTTAGTAAAGCACCGAAAAGAGTCCAGCACCATTCAGGAGGTAGACAGAGTCATAGTTTAACGTGACTAAAACAACAAAAACAGCATACCAGTTTTGGCAAAACTTACAGCCTCTTCAGTGCATTAAAGCATTTGAATCTATTACACATTTAAATAATATTCAATTGAATCATACTAGGAGCTGATTGGTTTATGCCAGAATTAACTTAATTCATTAAGGCCAGGTTTGAACAAAGCCCGTAGCCTGACAATCCAACCAGATTCCTTATTATTTAGTATAGAATGCCAACCTGCTTTGTTGGATTTATGTCCTTGAATTTTATCAGTGATTGTGAATTGAAATTTAGCAGTGACATGGGTCATTGTATGTTTATAAAGTGCATTAGAAATCCTTTTAGTTCTTATATCACTAAGATGTTCACTAATCCTGTGTTTGAATGGCCTAGATGTTTGCCCTACATAAAAAGCCGAGCAAAAACAGGTGGCCAAATAGATGACCCAGTCACTGCTACAGTTGCCGAAACATGTAATATCCAAAATGATGTGGTGTATTGCTGCTGGTAAATTCTTTTGTTTTACATATATATGTACAAAAACTGCAGTGACCACAAGGGTTACTACCCACTAGCTTATCTCCAAATAGGGTGACCTGTTGTGTGGTAGTAGGTGAAGAGTGTTTGTAGTGGGTTAGATGGGAATTGATAGTACGGCCTCTATATGAAAAAAGACACTGTGCGGAAAGTATTCCAGCTAGTTTCTCATTTGCCATCAGAATATCCCAATGATTATTAATAATATTTCTAAAGGCATCTGTATTTCTTTCAAATATTGTAACTAGGCGAATGGGTTGGGGAGACTGTATATCCTTGCCTTTGGGTCCCTTACCATAAGTTAACAACTTTTTCCTGTCCTGTTCAGTGGCAAAAGAGCATGCCCTGTTAATGTTATTTACGTGATAACCCCTATTCAAAAATCGTTGTGAAAGGTCGCTTTTGCTAATGTTGTAGGCTACATCTGAGGAACATATACGCTTGATGCATAGAAATTGGGATTTTGGGATGTTTTGGATGATGTGGGAGGGGTGATGACTGGAGGCATGTAGAAGGGTGTTAAATTGGGGGAATTTTCGATGCACCTGTGTTTCAAGTGTATGATCATCCTGTTGTAGAATCTGGACGTCCAGGAATGTGATTACTTTGTAATCATAGTTGAGAGTGAAGTGAATTCCCCATTTATTCTCATTTAAATATTCTACAAATTCCTCTGCATATCCAGCATCCCCTCTCCACACCATCCAACATTCATCCAGATAAAGTCTCCAGATATCCATGTTATCTAGAAAAATCTTATGATTCTCATCATATATTAATTGTTCATCGATGTAGCCCATGAAAAGGTCTGCATAAATGAGAGTGAAGGACACTCCCATGGCTGTACCTCTGAGTTGCCAGTAACATCTCCCATGGAAGTGAAAAACATTCTTAGTGAGAACATGTTCAGCTAAGCAAACAAGAAGGGTATTGAAACCAGGAGTGTATAACTCAGCTTTGTCCAGCCAGAATTGAATAGCTTCTAATCCTGCTCAATGTGGGATGTTAGTGTATAGGGCAGTGACGTCCAATGTGCATAGTAGCCAACCTGATTCCAACTGTGTGTCATTTATGATGTTAAGAAATTGCGTAGTATCTTTAATTCTGGATCTGACCAGGGGGAGAAGTGGTTGTAAATATTCAGTGAGGAAAGCCGATAATGGTTCCGTCAGAGATCCTCGACCCGAGACAATTGGTCTACCTGGTGGTTTGGTAGGATGTTTATGTATTTTTCCTTCATAATTTTCAGGTGCTTGGACTCTTCATGTCCAAACAGTAGTGGCCCTCAGAAAAGGGAATCTAATTAACTCATCTTAATGTCCATTGGAAATCCTGCTGAGCCTAACTATGAGTTATGGCCGAATGCAATACCATATCTTGCAACCCTAGCAGCACCTTCTGACACATTATAAATAACTTGGACCATAAGGTTACCTAAATCACTTGTAGTATCCTAGTTTTTAACAATGATCCCTCAGTCAACTCCTCTACCACAAGCTGCATTTTGTCTGTCACAACTGTTCGGAAAACACCATGTCCACAAGGACAAGCATTAAACATGAGTACATGTTTTCCATATGTAATTGTTCTGGACTCATTATTGGTGGATGGACAGCAGGACTCTATGGGCTAGAAGCCATTGGTAGAACTACTGCCAACATGACTGCATCTGGCTTTTGCATTTCTTCTGCAAAAGAATATTATTTTAAGGACTTGAAAACTTAGTCAACCTTTTTGCACAAGTGCTGCATTCCCTCACATTATTTTAGTGGTGTCTTTTGAAATGTGCACCAGTGGAGCAATCACCCAGGAGGTTTTGGTGGTAAAGCAGCAGGCCTGCAGAAATCTCCTTTAAGGAAATGGAATGGGTAATGAGGACCAGCCCCTTCTGCTGCATTACCTATAAATATACTCTAAACATTGGGCCTTCTGGAAGAGAAGGAGGGAGCATCTTCCCTCTCCTTCTTTTTAATCTAGGTCCTTCATTAGGAGAGTCTATAGTAGGGTAAGTTTTCTTTGTTTTGTTTTGAAGCAACCCTTTCTAGGTCTCTAAACTGGAAACTAAAAGTCAGGGGATTCCAAAACCCCCTTTTTAAAATGGAAGAAAGTGGAGAATTTTGGTGGTGTTCTAGGTTTTAGTACAGGACAGGGTTGAAGTGCCTGCCATACAGGAGAAATGTATATAAACGGGTCCCTAATAGGGAAAATGCACTGTAATAAGGTGTCTGGAAGGGGGGTTTAGAATTAGAGCTGGGGCCTTTATGATAGAAAAATCTGTGCCTGAGCTGCCAGCATTGAGGAAATTGTAGTGTTATGCTGGGAGCATCCCAACATCAGGCATAGTCCAGGTGGTCTGCATACCAGACCAAAGGTATCCAGACCAAAGACGTCAAAACTCAAATGGCCAGCACTAAGGTGTACATGGCAAAATAAAACTCAAATAGCCAGCACTAAGGTGTATATGACAAAAAAACTCACAACAATACCATATAAATAGGTAATTTATGGTTTATTCCTCCATACCGGTTTCGGCACAATCGCCTTCATCAGTGGAAAACATGTTATAACAGGTTGACCCTAGAACAGACCCTTAGTGCTGGCCATTTGAGTTTTGACCCCAATTTGGTTTAGCCCTGCATTTGCCGTATGTGCAGAGCTCTCTCACCTCAGCATCCAGACCAAAGACACCAAAAATACTGGTGTCAGCATAATTTGTTGGGAGCTGGCATGGCTGTACCAGGAGCTATGGCATCAGAAGTATCAATATTGAGAGAAATGAGAAGATCATATTAGTATGACCATCACTAAAGCCAGAGAAGCAGATACTAGAGGTAACAGTGTAGTACTTAGGACCAGAGATGCTAGTTTCATAGAAAAAAATAAGTATTCCTGTGGAAGTCAGAGGGTACAGGGGTAATACTTTAAACAGCCTGATTTGAAATGTATGTTGACTCTCTTGTTAGTTTAACATACTAATACTTGAATAACTCAGGCAAGTCTAAATGTGAAAGGAGAGAGTCAAACCTGCAATGAACCTATGGGGCATAAACGATAATAACAGTGGAAAAAGTAGTCTGAACAAGTACTATCAACAGGTGAAGAGGAAGGAGAAGAATCCTTAACAGTGATTTTGAGACCAATGTATTGTCCATAACACTGGATATAGTTGCCATAGTGATGAAATATGTTACTAATGATGAGCACTTATTTTTGAGAAAAGTTTTCCTAGGTTACAGAAACATGGCTCCGGTGTTAAGATTACATTCCCTTTTACCTGGTTTCAGCACCATTTACTCATTTAGACTCTCCAGGAGCTGCAGGGGATATCAGTGTTAATCTGTGAATCCATCCTCTTCTCTCAGATCCCACATGACATCAGTTTTCAACTTCTTGAAGTAATGATCACTTTAAACAGAAACAGCTATGATTTAATTGCTAATTATATGTTGTCAACAGCCCTGCTGACCACAAAGTATACCTAGATCAGTCAGAGAATACTTATATGAAACACAGTAGTCTTCTCTTATGTGACTTCAACTACCTGGCTCTGAAGTAGCAGACATACATAACCCATAGTAAGCATGCTCAGTGTTTCATAAACTTTGTTAATGTCAGCTTCCTAGCCCAACATGTCTGTCTCCCTACTGGAAGTGCAGTTTTCTTGACTGCATTCTCAGAGATATTGCTCCAGCCTGCACCCCTCCATGTGTCACTTTCTCCTTGAATACATCTAATTACAATGCTTTTACCTTTTTCCTTAGAAGTAGTAGTACTGCTCCAGTGAACCCCAATATACTTAGGGTCTGTTCTAGGGTCAACCTGGTATAATTTACTGATGACATGTAGAAGTTAAAAAGCAATCCCCCCATGACAATCTCATTGTCAGTGTTGCCACATGTGACTCCAGAGCTGAATGGAGGTAGCTGTCCATATCCATCATAAATATAAAACAAAATTCAAAAAGAAACCCTTTCTGGTAGAATTCTCATATAACCAAACTAGTCATATGTATTAAATGTCTTTCTATGATACAGAAAGAAACTAAAGGTACTCAGCAAGAATCTCAGGTGAAGCATTAAAAAGCAAGGGTAGCTGTGAACTCAGAACTCCTTCAAAAACAATCACATCTTTTTTGAGTATAACAAGAAACCTAGAAGTATCACACAGTGCTGTACTTAAATGCTATATAATGGTACAACTTATTCTGATCTGGAAGCTGTTGCTAATGTCTTAGCTGACAAGTAAAGTTCCAGTTTCATTCCAACCACGCAAACCTGTGTCACACCCGTTGTTCTGCTGCATACCCTTATCACAGGAAGTGCACGAGATTAGGTCCTATCAACACTATTGAAAACTAAAATTACCGGATCCATTGTTTGCAACGGCATTTCTGGCTATCTCATAGTAAGTGCTAAACAAACCTTTGCTCTGTCCCTCCTAAACCTACTCAAACTTTGCTTCTTCACTGGTTATGAACCAATTGTTAAGAAGGTGGCCATATTGTTGCCAATATTTAAGGGTGAGGCTGTCACATGTCCAGGGAATTATACAATGTCTCAAGTTATCTTGTCTTCTTAAACTAGTTGTTTAGGTAACTGAAACAGATCTGTCCACACTGCCTATATAAACTGAGCAAAGGTCTTTTCATACTTCTCCTACAAAAAAGAATGTCACTAGAGGTGTCCCTCAGTGCTTTTTCCTGGGACCCTTTTTTTGACATCTACTTCTTCTGTATGAAGGTAGAGTTCAAAGGCCATTAGCTAACTAAGTCTGCTGATGACTGCAAGCTGGGTGTCACTGTTAAATTTCCTGCAGATTGTTTGGTACTCTCAGAAGGGCTCGAGTAGACTAATGCCCGGTATACTGACCACATAATCAAACCCAGTGCTAAAAACTGTAGTGTAATCTTATTTGGGAAACAAAATTATCTTTCAGCATATCTTGTAGGTTCATAGGTATATATATTAGGCTAACAACTACCAGGGCCTTTATAAGTCTAGCTGTGCAATCCAGCCCAGTTGTGTCCCTGTGTATCATGGGCATTTATTAAGAGAGCGTATGTTAGTTAGGAAGTTTCTAGAGGTTATGTGTGGGGGATGTTAGTTTGGGTATTACTGTCTGCCTCTGTCTATCATAGACACTGAGGCCAAACCTGGAGTGAATTTCTGATTTCCCATCCATTAGTCAAGGTAACGCTTAAATAGTATTAGGGATGGACTATGTTTCACACGGATGGGAAGTCTGTTCTAGAGCATGGGGATCCTCTAAGACACCTATCTGTCTCACCAACATGTTTTATTTATGTCACAAGCAAAATATAAATCCTTGGATATGGTAGTTTTGATGCTATTTGCAGATGGCTTGTATTCCAGGCGTAGATTGCCTCTCATTAACCTGTAGGAGACAGTATACAGAGATACATCTTTAAGGTGATCCATTTAGGACAATGTGTTTATGCCCTGGATTCTTTTAGTAAGAAACTATGTGGGCATTCCGACTGTTGCATATGTCTGGTCAGGTACATCCTGTAGGGTGCATTATACTCAATGATGGGTCTGGTGAGGAACAAATAAAGTGGCACAATGACTTCCTTGGACCTGGATGCCATGCTCTTACTTATAAGTTGGGCGACGTAATGATTTTCTTATTGTCTTGGGAACATCAGCCTTTACCTCCGAAATGTAGCTGCCAAAAAGGAGTGGTCCCAGTACGGGGCCATGAGGTACCCTGCTGGTGAGTGGTCTGTTAGTGGAATTGGTCTCACCAGTCCTAACTTCCTATGTCCTGTCTATGAGCTAGCAATCCAGCAAGTTATGTAAGCATTTATGCCCAGTTTGGAGAGTTTGTCAAGTATACCTGAGTGGGATATTGTATCTAATGCCTTAGCCAGGTCAATGTAGGGGATATACACCATTTTTTATAAGTAACAACCCATTTAAAAATGAAATGGTCATTAAAGATCCAGGTATGTTCATTGAAAATAAGCTATTCTTTGGCCAACACATATCAAACACAGTTGGGAAATCATGCTTCCTTGCCCAATTAAGTTCTAAGGGAATATCTTGTAAAGCCATACAAGTCATAATTTTGCTCTATTCATCCCTCATTAGTCCTACCATTAAATAAAATCCCCTGTTTGGTATATAACTTTCCAAACTTATCTCCCAACATAAAAAGGATCCAAAGATTCTTAATAAAGAAAATCATAGGAATAGGCTGTTAACCACAACCAAATAAACTGAAAACTCTCACTGTTTTCTCGCTAGGACTCAGCTGAACATTGGACATCTTAAATGCACATTCCCAGGAAACAACTGTAATGAGTAAACCAACAAACAGAAACATTATTAACTCAATTTTTAAGTATGTTTTTATTTCCTAGGAATTTCTTTTGGGTGCTGCAACACTGAACCGCTTACCATTGCATAAGTTAGTATGCAATGTTGCAGTGAAATACTTTACTATAGTCATTACTTTTCCTTTTGTTTTCCCTTTGTGCACACAAAAATGCACACATTTTATTTATAGCTATATTTGTCTATCTATTTACTTTTATTGCCTTGATTATTTTTGTTGCAACTTATCTCCCCCAGGCTTCCATTAAAAAGTGGCTTTGCCCAGGTGGAATTCCCAGGTTAACAAACAAAAATAAACAAATAATGTCTGGTGTTAATGTGTGAGAAGTAGCTACAGCAGGGGGATTCCATGCGGCATTTAATTTTAAAGCCAGCTACAGTAGGATATTTAAAACTGTTGGGTTTCTATGCCTTCTCTTTTATCACTACTTTAAAAATTATTATTACCAGATGATTCTTTTTGCTTGCCTGTTTTTGTTTCTACAGATAGCTGTATCTTTTCAGTTAATTTAGTCCTGATATTGTTTTTTAAAGTATCCCTCATATTTGAAGAAGCAAAGTCCTAACCACCTTTTGATTTCAGTGCAACATCACTGCTACCTAAGTATTTATTCCAGCTTCCTAATGAAATGTCTGGACTTACACTGTCGAGTCCATAAACATCAACAAACATTAAAAAAAAAAAAAAATATATATATATATATATATATATATATATATATATATATATATATATATATAGGTCTACTTGATATGGTCAACATTTCACAATGTTGAAATTCATATTGCCGAGACCATATGATCGACATTTGAAATGTTGACTATACAAGTAGAACATAAAAAACAAAAATAAAGCTTACCTTAACTCGGCTAGCAGGAGGACTTCACCACCCAGCACCGCCCCCCACATCCCCCCGGAACTTAAATATACCAACTCTGAGATTGCACTACAGTGCAGAAGTGGAAATCTTTCCATTCCGCACTGTAGGGAGATACTGGTTCCCCATGGTCGACATTTCAAATGTTGATCATATGGTCTCAGCCATATGAATGTCGACATTGTGAAATGTCGACCAATCGAAGGGGACCCAGACACACACACACACATATATATGTATATATATATATATATATATATATATATATATATATATATATATATATGTGTGTGTGTGTGTGTGTGCGTATAAAACAACTCTGAGAGTGCCATACTTTTTTGAAAATGGAATATTCTGAAAAACAGCAGCCTTGGACTTAGTACGTGTTACGTCTGGATTTTCACTCATTCATTCCCCACATTTCAGAAGTTGGCATTGCGAGTCCTGATGTTTTAAATGGTTATCACCTACCTCCACTTCCTTAATATCAACTGTTTCCTTTTTATATCTGCTCTTTACCACAGATGCAGGACATGAAGTTGCCTATCTTTTCAGGGAGCTCCCTCTGGCATCCCCCAATATGTGAGCCACGCCACTTATACCCTGCTATGCATATGTGCAAACTCCAAGATTATTATACCTAATAGTAAAGGAGCACTCTGAGATACTGTCTTAGGTATACATGATGGTACCTTGTGGATAAAGGTAATACAGCATAATCAGTTATATGCCACAATCCTGTATTCTGCTATATATTTTTCGTTTTGTGTGTAAAAAGGAATGAATAATAAATCACTGAGGACAGAGAATGTGACAGTGTTATGTTGGTGCTGTCTGAGGTGGGATGAAAAAATATCTATTGCCAGAACCACATCAAAACCTTAGAATGGCATGCTTTTGAATATGACACATTCAGGATTTAAGATCTCATTCACAACTTAAAAAATGTGAGCAAGAACAGAATATTAAAAAAGTAATTTCACATCTGATTTAAAATGTCATGTAAATGCTCTCTAAAAAATGATTTTTTCCAGAAGTGACAATAATGGTTAAGTGCTCCTGGACCATGGCTCCTTAATCTATATATGATTTACCATAATAACAATGTGCTTAAATAATTTGATTTCAGCTAGTTAAGCTAATATCACTTTGCCTAATTTCTTTAAAACAAATAGTTACATTAAGCAAAAGATATAATAATGCAATACCCCTGCAACACTGCATTTAAGCAGTAAAAATATTCTACTGTATGTACAGGTACACTAACTACAACAGGTTCAGTTTATATCTCACTAGAATTATCATTGCTTAGTTTAAATATTATCTAAGTTGGAAATTATCATTAACATCATACAGACTTTAGATTGAGTATATGCTTCACTACCAGCATGATTCTCACTGTAGTAGATTTTTTTTTTAACTTCACCTCCTATTTGCGACTTGTGAATATCTTGGAAAATGAAGCTGTGGAATGAATAGCTTTTGTTAGTACTATATGTAGCACTAATGTGTATCTTTAAGGGGCATCAAATTTTCAGCTGGTCTCTTCCAATATCCTTGCAGTTTTCATATATAAACCAATTACTGCAGCAGGTAACATAAATTGTCCGTTCAGTGTTGCATATAATAAGTTGTTTTATGTCACCTTAATACCTGCAGAATGGCTTCAAGTGACATTTAAGCCATAAAACACCCTGCATGATGCAGGAAAGCCATAAAATACCCTACATGATGCAGTAAAGCCATAAAACACCCTACATGATGTAGTAAAGCCATAAAACACCCTGCCTGATGTAGTAAAGTCACAAAACTCCCGACATGATGCAGTAAAGCCATAAAACACCCTACATAAAACACCCTATATGATGCAGTAAAGCTATAAAACACCCTGCATGATGTAGTAAAGCCATATAACACCCTACATGTTGCAGTAAAGCCATAAAATACCCTATATAAAACACCCTACATGATGCAGTAAACCCATAAAACACCCTACATGATGCAGTAAAGCCATAAAATACCCTACATGATGCAGTAAAGCCACAAAATACCCTACATGATGTAGTTGTTGTGTCTTTCGGCTTTTCCCGGTTAGGGGTTGCCACAGCGGAACTCCGGTCCGCTAATGATTGGTAGTTGATTTTTACATGCTGAGTCACCAGCCCTGATGCACAACCTTCAAGGAAGGTATGCCCATTCATGCATGTCTCCACGCAGAAGACACACTAGCTGAGAATCGAACCGGACAGCGTCTTACTGTGAGGCGACAACGCTACCACAGCACCAAAACACCCTACATGATGTAGTAAAGCTCTAAAACACCCCACATGATGTAGTGAAGCCCTAAAATGCCCTGCCTGATGTAGTAAAGTCATAAAGCACTCTACCTGATGTAGTAAAATCATACAACACCCTTCATGATGCAGTAAAGTCATAAAACACCCTGCAAGATGCAGTAAAGCCATAAAACACCCTACATACAATACCCTACAAGATGCAGTAAAGCCATAACACACCCTATATGATGCAGTAAAGCCATAAAACACCCTACATGATGCAGTAGAGCCATAAAACACCCTAGATAAAACACCCTACACGATGCAATAAAGCCATAAAACACCCTACATGATGCAGTAAAGTCATAAAACACCCTACTTAAAATACCCTACGTGATACAGTAAAGCCATAAAATACCCTACATGATGTAGTAAAACCATAAAATACCCTACATGATGCAGTAAACCCAGAAAACACTCTACATGATTCAGTAAAGCCATAAAACACTCTACATGATGCAGTAAAGCCATAAAACACCCTACATGATGCAGTATTGCTTAGTAAGTGATAAACATATATTGCTTTACTATGAGAATGTCTGCTAAACTTCAACAGCACCAGTCTAAACTTTGCTTTCAAAGAACAATACAAACCACTGGAAAATTATGATAATAATTCAGATTAGATCTGGTGGAATTCATTAAAATTTGTGGAAATCCAAATTGCAGGATCCAAATTTATGGATGGTCACAAAGCCTGAATACAAGCCTTCTGGCTATATTGTTACAATTCATCTCCTTATATTCCTCACAAGTACAGCAAGATACAGGGAGATATCTGTGAAATGCCAGACAGCTCTACAAAGCCCTCTATTCTTTTTCTTGATAATCAGGGACAAAGCCAAAAATAATAGGTGGTGGTGGTGGTGGGGGTGGGGGCACCGAATACATTCACATGTTGAGGAGAAGGTAATATAGCTGACGAAAGCTGGACATTTTAAAAAATGTTTATGATTGGTGATTTATATCTCATTATTATTACTTTCACATTGTTTATTATGTTCTTATCATCACTATTTGCTAAGGCAAACATTTCTGTATTATTTCTTTTTTCTTTTTTCATTTACATTGTTGGATTTGGTATATTACAGCATTTTCTATTTTGCATGGCAATTTGTTATACACAGGGAACAAAGGGGATTCTGAAATGTAAGGTTATGATTTTCAAACATATGCCAAATTTAAAGCACATTTGCCAGGAAAAGGCCGCTATGATCATAAAAGAACTATACCAAAAAAAAATCAAAATGTTTTAAAAAAGAAACTGTGTGAAAGACATCTTTGTCTCACCTTAAAACTATTATGTTTTTTTTTTATTTTAAAACTTTCTTAATAGCTTCAGATGACATTCTTCCCAAGTTTTCTGCCCTCCATCAAGCAGTGCAGATATTTTTTGAATTTGGCTTGCAAGTTTTAGGCTTTTAGAGTGCTGAAGGGTTTCATGAGCAAGGATCTCATGAGTTGACCTCAACATCCATCCTTCTCAGTGGGAGAGCTGCCTGTCTTAGATGAGGAAAGGATAAAGATATTGCATTTGGACGAAAGAGAAGATATGTTATTAAAGTAATTAAACAAAAAAATGAAACAATCAGAACCTCCTTGTATTATTAGTCACTACTGTTACAAAAAAAATCATAAATGTCTTTTTCGCTTGAAAAACATGAGACCTATATTAGAAACTTTAAAACAAAATTCCTGCTACATCTTGGTGCAAAATATTGCTTACACATGACTCCTGTCTGTCTAATAATAACATTTATTCTTTTAGAAAAGCAGTAAGGTAGCATGGCTTCCCAGCATTATCTCAGAGAAGAAAGGTCTTTTCTGGTTACAGCCGCTGCTATTATTTTCAGCTATTTGATCTCAACTTTTTGAGACAGTTGCTACTTCTAACAACTTTCTTACAGTGTTAATTGCTTTCAGCACTGGAAAATGGAAGACATTAGAGCATCTTTCCAAGTATGTGTGTGACAGTTAATACATTGTACTCACCCTTCCCAGCAGTAGATTTAAGCAAACTCTGGTCAAAGTCCAAAGGTCTGCGAGCAAGCATTGTGGGGTAAAATATTGAAGTCTAACACTAGATTCTTAATTTACTAAAATATAATGTAAGGTTAAAAGTGGACTATGCTGTAATATGATAACATTTCTTCTGCACCACTTCATAATGTTTCTGACCCCTGGCAAATAATAAAGCAGTTGCTTAACTTAGTCAAAATGTAATCCAGAGCACAGACAACTGAATAAATTTATGGAGAAGAAAAAAAAAATAATTTTAGGCAGAAACAAATTAGCAGCAGTAGATGCAGTTAAGAACACGCTTAAAGAAGAGCACAGCTAAATATAGCTTACTTATGTATGAGCTTAGGTTTCTGAAAGTCAATTTGGTCCTGTGTTTTCATTGTAGTGCAACATGTTCATAACTTGCATATCTTGTAGTTCAAAGGCAGCTTCTAACATCAATTCATTATTCATTCATTCATTCATTCATTCATTCATTCATTCATTCATTCATTCATTCATTCATATCTAGTTTATTCTATTCAGGGTTATGGATGAGCCAGAGGTTATCCCGTCAAGCAATGGGCTTAAACCTGAGACCAAATTCTGGACTGGATGCCAGTCTATTGTCAGACATAATAACACACTTACTCAAACACTCCATGACTACAGGCAATTTAGAGTATGTAGAGTATCAATAATTTGCTAATATCATGTCTCTAGAATATGGGTAGAACTGACAGAAATGCATGTGGACATGGGGTGGATATGCAGACCCAGAAAAAGGGCACTCTAGTTAGGAACAATACTAGAGAGCGAAGAGCTGTGAGGCAGCAACTTGAGCTACTGCAGCATTGTACTGCCTAACATGTAAAATATTTTTAAAAATAACGTAATAAAGTTGATATGAAACTAATAAATGATTCTCTGTTTTTGTTTACAAGCAATGCAAAATGCCTTCTATTACTGCTTCTAGAATGGTTTTCCATCTGGTATCAGATGTACCTGTTAAATTCTTGCAACATTTTCAGCAAAATGAGTTGCAGCATGCACATACCAATGCTACCATGATTTATTTGGCTCAGAAGTACAAATGCAGAAAGGATGCAATGAGTTTCTAATGAAAATTTGTACACAGAAACAAGTAACTATGGAGGATATAAACTAACTATGGAGGATATAGTTGTTGTACTTTAAAAGAAAAACCAAATTAGATCCGAACCAGACCAAGAACAAAATGATATATCCAAAGGCTCAACAGGAACAAAAAATTCAAAATGACTTAAATAAAACTCTGTTTTAATGAAATGATAAAAAATTCCACATCAAGCGCTTTCGCCTGGAGGCATACCAGGCTTTTTCAAGATGAACCATGATTAAAAATTCAAGGCTTAAGTACTTTCTAGCCCAAATCATGTGACTAGAATAGCAACTAATAAAATATGCAAATCAGATGTTAAAGTGCCAACAGCAATTCATTCATTCAATGAAATTATACAATGTCTAATAACCCACAAAATTGTACTAAATAATGTAAAAACATGTGTTTAAATTACAACTTGTAATAAAGCATGTATGACTGTTTTATAAAGCTACAAACAAGCTTAAAAAGCTTAAAAACAGTCTTAAAAAATTATTTTTATGTCTAAAAAATCTATTAAGAATTATTGGTTTCTAAGACCTCTGTTAATCATATAAAAAGTTAACCAAAGTTTGAAACATCCACTCAAAACAAAATGTTGTCCAAAATAACTGGCAATGAACAACCCATCTAAAAATTTTTTTATAATGAACAAAATCATAACTTGGCCCTCCTCAGTTTCAAAACACTCATAATACTAATACTGTCATTTAAACCAGGAGGCTTAGTTGTGTTCAACTTGAGCTTCCACAACAGTTCCTTGTATTCAAGTCAGGTTTCCCAATCACCCCCTCTACTGTCATGTAGGACTTGCTCTAGGATTAAAAATTTAAGTTGCATATTAAGGCATGTGCTAAGATGTTTAAAAAAAGCATTGTTTTCCTTTTTCTTGGAAACATCATAAAGATGCTCATATATCCTTCTCCTAAGGGTTCTCTCAGTTTTACCTACGTAAAAACTGGAGCATTGAGTACAAAAACCTAAATAGACAACTCCTTTTGTACCACAGTTGTAATGGTGTTCAGCCCTGAATTTAAACCTCCTAGAGGGAATGAAAAATGAACTGTCGTTATGCACATAAGGGCATTGCTTACATGAACCACACTTATACGTTCCAAGTTTCGAATAAACCTTTTTGTTGTCCACACCAGGTCTGATCTCAAAGAGACCCTTGAGGTTCGTGTCCCTTTTCCTAATAAAATGGGGATGCTCCTTAACAATCTGTTTGAAATCATCATGTTGTACCAAAATTGGCCAATATTTTTTAATTGATTGTTCAATTTGTAAGGAATCACCAGAAAAGGTATACATAAAACTGTTTTGGTATTCAATCTGTTCCGATGGTTTTGAAAGAATGCCACCAGATGCCCCCTTACCTAACAGAGGGCAGTAAATAGCCTCCCTACCAGCAGTAACCTCCTCAGCCAAATTACTTACTAAGTGTGCTGGGTAACCCCTTTCATCAAAAAGTTGCTTTAGCAAGTTAACCTCTTCAAGAAAAAGCTCCACTGTGCTACACATCCTTGAAGCACGTATAAGTTGACCCTTCACAATACCCTTCTTCTGGTGGAAGGGGTGGCCACTGTTGAAATGTAGGTAGGAATTAGAAAAGGAGTTTTTTCTATATATCATAGATTGGAAAGTACCATTACTGACATCTTTAAGAAGAGCAACATCAAGATAATGCAAATAATCGTTATTTACTTTGTAAGTAAAAGTTAGAAAGGGAGTGGTAGAATTGATGTAAACCATAAAGTCTAAGAATTGATCTAAAGAGCCATCCCATAACAAACAAATATCGTCCAAGTATCGTTTGTAGTGGGTGATATGTTGAACCCAATGCGTGGAAAAAACAAATTTGTTTTCCCAGTGGTGTAACACTATGTTTGCATAACTAGAAGCACAAGCTGTGCCCATTGCTACACCCTTTTTCTGTTTGTAAGTGTCACCGTTAAAAATAGATGAAATTGTTTTCTAGGACAGTCTCCATAAATTCAACCAGCAAACCAATCATGTTAGACCCTAACCCAGATTCAGCAGCTAGAATATTGTTGAACCATTCCAGCCCTACAGCATGAGGGATACTGGGGAATAATTCAACTATGTCAATAGTGGCCATTAAAAGCTCTGGTTTATAGAGATTTTGCTGGATGCCTGATAAAAAGACCCATGAATCTTTGCAAACATGAGGTAAAGTGAAAGCAAATTTGTTGATGGTAAAATCAATGAATTTTCCTAAGGGCTCTATTATTCCCCCAGCTCCTGAGACAATAGGTCTAAAATTCAAAGGGTCTAAGCCCTTGTGTGTCTTGGGAATTCCAAAAATTGCAGGTATCCTTGGGTTTCTAACATAGAGATAATTATATAGTTTTTCATTTATCACACCCTGTAATAAATGATCCATGAGTAAATAAGAAATTTTAGAATGTGCTAAATTCAATTCATTCCTAGAAACCAGTTCATAACGCTCAGTATCCTGCAACATATTGTGAATGTGGGTGTCGTATATCATGTTATACATTAAAACTACGCCTCCACCCTTATCTGGCTTCATCACCCGAATGTCTTCATCACCAAGTCTCTTGATTAACTGACCAAGTTCTGGTCTAAAATTAACCGATGGTGTGTGAGACCTGTTCAAACAAAAGTCTCTTAAATCTGCCTCCACCAAACCTTCAAATAATTTTAACAGTGGGTTTAAGGGTGGGTTAAATGTGCTAGGCCTAGAAAACCCTTCATTAGTCTGAGATTGACCTTTAAAATAAAAAGCAAGATTCAAGCGTCTAACAAAAAGCTTCAAATCAACTAAAATATTACATAAGTCAACTCTACGTGAAGGTACAAAGTGAAGCCCTTTTGTAAAAAGCTCAAAAAAGTCATCAGAGATGTTGATATCAGTATAATTGTATATAACAAAATTATTCTTTTTAGTTAAAACACAATTGTCAGGAGATCTTCTGAAAGCTTCATCAACAGAAATCCTATCAAATACATCACCTAAACTTATTATCTGCGTGCTCTGTTCCACATCTGCGGTTGATGCATTACATTCCTCCCCCCTGGTCTGCCCGGGGGATAGTGAAAATCCGATAGGCCACTCTGACTATTTTTCTGAGCAAGTCTCTCACTTCTTCTTGGTATCTTTAGTTCAGCACTTGGGACATTGTCATTAAAAACAATGTCACTATTCTGGTTATGAAACTGTTTGGTGTCCTGCCTATTTCTACCCAACAAAGGGTAGGCCTTACCCTCCCTGTATTCTTTGAGGTCACGCTCCAGTTTCCTGATTTTACGGTTCACAATTTTTAAACAATATTGATCTACTTCATTAAAAACACGATCATATTCTCTTTTAACACCTAAAAAATTCTTACTCTTCACCACAGAATCATTAAGTGATGTTACTTCTTTAAGTAATAAACCTGCTTTTTCCTCATAGACCCTTATTATACATTCTAGCATTTCAAGCCTTGCTTTGTCAAAGATTTTAACCAAGCTGTTATAAAGAAATGAACCAGCCACAGCATTGTTCATAGGTTCATAGATTAGTACTAAGCTAACAGCCCTTGTGAGCCATTTTAAGCCTAGCCAATTATCCCTTGTGAGACTCAAACCCTGCACCTTGTGTTTGTAAGGCAAACACCTTAACCATTAAGCCATCCTCCCAACCCTGTTTGGAAATTTGTAGCAGCGTAACCCCTTCGGGACACACTGCACACGCAAACATTCTTTCAAATAATCGATTTCTAATTGTGTGCTCTTAAATGCATACAACTTGTCATTGAAAGTTTTAAAGTCATGTTCAGCACAACTACTCGTGTTGTTGTTAACAGTAACAGTACCTTGTTTGAATTGAAATTGTTTTTCAGTCCATGAAGTAAAACTGAAATCTTTTTTCACAGAATTACTCTTAGCGTTGCTGGTGCTGACCGGGTGCAATTGCTGCTCCTGTGGATCGGTGTAGCCCAATAAAATCCCGCCAGGAACTTCTGCTGTTGGGGAAACTCTGTTGTTAAGTCCCATAGTTGCTGTAGCAAATAAACCTAGTCCATTTTGTTGGTTACCAGGCAATGAAGTCCCAGAACTTGTGGATTCAGAGTTTAGGGACTTAGTCAATTGAGTTAAAAGAAACAAAATCTGTTTAAATTCACCACGCGTAACTGGTGCATCATCAGTTTCGTCCCTTAACAATAAAGGTGTGTCAGAGAGACTAGATTGTTCAGTTCCTTCAGCCATGGATCAGTAAAACCAGGAAACCAAAACCAAATTAGATCCGAACCAGACCAAGAACAAAATGATATATCCAAAGGCTCAACAGGAACAAAAAAATCAAAATGACTTAAATAAAACTCTGTTTTAATGAAATGATAAAAAATTTCACATCCAGCACTTTTGCCTGGAGGCATACCAGGCTTTTTCAAGATGAACCATGATTAAAAATTCAAGGCTTAAGTACTTTCTAGCCCAAATCATGTGACTAGAATAGCAACTAATAAAATATGCAAATCAGATGTTAAAGTGCCACCATGGATATGATAACTGGCATTATTAAGCAACATTGGCAGGTGTTAGGCCTTGACGACGATTTATATGAAATGGTGGGAGAGGCTCCTAGGTTTACCTTTAAGAACAAACAGAATTTGAAAAGGAAACTTTGTAATAGACCATTGACTAAGTATTCTTTAGATAGTAGTGATGGAAGTAACACGGTAATTTGTGGCCAATGTAACCAGTGTGTGTATATAGATATGAGGAAAAATTTCTGTCATCCGATAACAAAGGCTGAATATACCTTTAGAACAGGTACAAGTTGTGTAAGTACTAATGTAGTCTATTTGGCCCGGTGCGTCTCCTGTGCAGTATTCTACGTAGGAAAAACGTGTAGACAGCTCAGGGAACGTATCCGGGAGCATATTTATGCAATTAGGACAGGTGCAGATAGTAATGCCCTGGCAAAGCATGTTAAACAGATGGGAGCAGAGCATGAATTTAGTTTTAGTGTTATACAACAAGCCAAACCTAGTATAAGAGGAGGGGATATAGACACATATTTATTAGAATCTGAACTTAAATGGATTATTAGGCTTACAGCCGATAAATTCCCTGGAATTAATGACAGAGTGCAGGTGAAACCCCTGCTTAAGAAAAAGAGAATCTATAGACCATAGAGTATAAGGTGCCACTGTTTTCTTAGCTCTTTATGAGAATTTTTATGATATATTTTTTAGGAATGTATGTCTCTCAGGAATGTTATGTTATATTGTGCTTTGAATTATTTGTTTTTAAACATTATAGTTTTAATGTGTTTTAAAAGTTTTATGAATTAGCAATGATGTCAGAATGCATAATGTGTGCAGGAACCAATGGGGTTTGAATCAATTGTATTTAAATGCATCTAGTAGTCTGAGCACCTTGTAGTTTGATAAAGCCGAAGAGGTGAAAGCGCTTACTGTGCTAGCTGTGAATAAAAGTTTTACTATTCTACTATTACACTTTGGAGTCTTCTCTTGAACTATACCATTATTGTGGTGTGAAGTTTTGGATTTTCGTGGTGTATCATCCAGAGTTGGAAGTTGGCAGCCTTCGTCTTTTCCTGCATGTGGTTGTTTTTAGTCTTAATGCAATGTCCATTGTGTAAAATTTGCTCTTCAAAAAGAGTTGACCTTGATGGAGTCATTAGCATAATTGCTGAGTTAAAAACCTTGAAACTGCAAAATAAATACAGCCACAGCCATTACATGTTGTACTTCAGAATTTACTGTAGTGAAGCAAAGGAAGTGGAGTGAAACAATTTGCTTAGAACAGCCAACTCTACAACAGTGGTGGTAAGTGTTTGGGGGGATACTGAAAGGACAGTGAAATGCCTGGGTAAATTCTCTGCAACTGTATTTTTGTTGTTATTGTTGTCAGGGGTATGAATTTTTGACTGCTGATAATGGGTAGGAGTCACAGCAGAGGCTGTTTATGAGTTATAAAGTTGGCTGCCACACTGCATTTCATATGACACCATGAGGTGTATTTATTGGGGAGAGGCCATTCAGGCCATCTATGGTGGCTGGGGGTGAGGGTGATAATACTTTCCAAAATGGAGGTATGAGGAACTGAGGCTGGAATGTTTTCTCCTTGTTATTGTTGGGGGAGGGGGCGGAGAAATTTAAAAATATATTTCAAATATATCTCTAAGTTACTGGGTGATGGTAGTTGCTTTGAACATATGTCTCTATGCTGTTGTTGGGGGGGGGGCATAGTTTTCTGACTGGGAATTGCTTTTGTTGGTGATTGGGGTAGAGACTGCTTTTCAAAAAAATTTTTTTGCTGGTGGTTGGCAGGATTGAAATTGCTTTTCAGAATGTGTCTCTTTGTTGTTGTTTGTTGGAATATGGTTTCCAGAATGGTTAGCTCTGTTGTTGTGAGGTTTGTGAGGGGAATTTCTTTTTTCTTATGTAGGTGGTTAGTAGTAGAGTGCATTTAAAAAACTCTCTCTACATTGATGGCTGCAATGTGGAAACTGCATTTCAAAATGTTGGGGAGCACTCCAATGATCATTTGATGAACTGAGCTGTACAACATCTGCAACATGCTGTGCTGGCACAAGGTGGGAGAGGAGTTCATACTTACATGTAGGTGTGACATTCTACCTGAGTGCAATCACACTTTGAAAATGACATATTCACGGATGGTTTGCAGTGGGCTTCCACCTCGTGTTGTGCTGCATTTCTGCAAAGTCCAAGAACCACGCATGAAATGGACAATGGGTATGCTGTTACTATACCTGTTGGTTGTTTGAAATGTTTGTTATTGGAATGGTGGGGTATATCAAGTAGGTTCATAGGTTAATACTAGGTTAACTGCCCTGAAGGGCCATTTTAAGCATAATAAAACACCTTGAGGTCAGAATCAAACCCTGTACCTTTTGTCTATAACGTATAGACCTTAACCATTATGTCAAAATCACTCCCCTAGCATAGAGGTACATAGATAAACAATGTAGTATGGATACAGTGCAAGTACATACAACTGTTGTCATCCGCATGAGGTGGAGACTGTATGTATGATGTCATAGGGCATGTTAGATGGAATACATTTAAAGATCCAGAGAGCCATTCACATTGCAATGACAGGTTTCCCAGGTTCATGCTGCTTAGTGCTGTATGATAGAGGCATACCTGTGACCTGCTACAGATAAATACATAATGGCAGCAACCTTTAGAGGTGGCCTGAGTCTCTGTATGGGTCATATATTTCACAGTCTTTGCTACCTGTGGACGTTGTGGTGGGGTATTGTAAAGTGGGTACAGCAGATATCGCAAGATGACAACTTATTTTATGTCTGTCCTCACATTTACAGAGCAGGATGGCTCCAAAGGAAAAAAATAGAATGGAGAAGTTCAGCTACGTAGAGATAAACATCTTGATGGAGCCACTCCATGAACACAGCCATCAGATTCTCCCAGTGGAGAAAAGTGATCAGGCCTTCTACAAACATATATGGCGGGTCCTTGTTGCACAGCAAAATTGTTGGTGACCTGTGACTGACATAATCTATCATGCCCACAACAAGGCAACCAGCCTGGAATGGGAGAGGCCCACCATGGGTCATGTCTAATGGAGGAGTACCTGACATCTCTGTCTGGGGTACAAGACTGCACCATCTTACCTGGTGAAGTATTTAATACTGGTACAGAATTTCACACAACAGAAAGAGTGTCAATGGACGATGCCCAAGGTGAGTTCATCCTTAAAACTTATTATGTAGTAGAACATACCAGAACTGGTCCTATAGCAAATATGGTCATATAATTCTTATAGGCACTTCACCTCCACATCTGCTACCTGAATCTGCACAAGGAACATGAGCCTATATTTTTTACATGACATTCTGTTTTGTAGCTGTCACATTACTGGAATCTGGTATTGTCACAAAGTATCAACGATAATTTGGGGTGTGTCTATCTGTTTTTACAGGTGCTTCACTGTATGGATCCTTCACCATATATAATGGCAGTCCTGATGTTAGGTAAATATCTAAGCTTGACTATGATGACAGGCACAGCAAGGCAGAATCTGTCACCACATTGCCACTGTGAGACATTTGTACCATAACAGGAACATCATGCCTTCATTCTTCAGAGACAGCTCCATTGCCTGTGAAACCCACTTCTCAGTCCCAAGATAATGCTGAAGGAGAGGAGATTGCTGCCACATCCCTCACAATAGTGGCAGCTCCCTTAAGTGCAGAGAGAAAAATAGGTGCATGTTTACCAGTGGTGGGCAATGCCTTGGTTCCCACCCCCACCCCTGAGTTGCATGCCTCTTTGGCCATCACATAATAGATGTGCTGGCAGTAAAACTGTCACAGGCTGATATCACCACGATCGTTGAATAGCCAGTCAGTGTGGTATGTGGGCTGAGTGATGACCTCAGAGGTGGCTTTATCAATATAATGTAGCACTTTAGAAAGGCACAGTGGTGAGTCACTCTCCTCAAGGTGCCTGTGTGTAGCTGCACACCATAGGCATCACTGTTCTTATGACAGATTCTATTGTGCCTTCAGTGGAGAAACCCATGGAAGGGTCAGGAAATGGTGTAGGTCCCATACTGCCACATCCTCTGTATTTACTATGAGTGCCATGTGTGCTGTGGCATACCACAAACTCACACGTAGAAGAGGTACATGTGATGAACCTTTCTATGGCACATTCTGCCAGTTTATGCTCACATATATTGTGCCAGTGACATTATTCAGAGAGATGCCCCCTATAGGTGGGAATGTGCATGGTGCTCTGGACCTATCACAGATAAAATGCACTATGCAACAACTTTTACAGTAGCTTTGTCCACACACACATCCAATCAGACCAACTCCCACCCACTTCTGCACAAGTACACCACAACAAAGAAACCACTCCTACACTGCATGGACTTCCATGCTTATCACCTTTACTCCCCCCCCAGCAAACCACACAGTGTCTGCTGCCAACATTTGTTACTGTGGTCCTCTGCACCTGTACATATGATGAAAACTGTGTCCTGCCCTTATTGTTCTGATACAAGGTAATGTATCTGATGCACACCATGGCCAGTCCATGCACGTTATAGTATATCCTGGCTGTGATTATGCATGCATCATTGTTACTCTTTGTTATATCTAATCTGGCCAATAGCTATGAAGCAGATGCTGTCTTTTAGTCAGTGTAACCGCATAAAGCACCTACTTCCACCTTGTATAGTTATCCCCTGCAGCCAAGTTATCCAGAAACTGGCCACTGGCAACTCATCTCCTGCTGACTCTGGCATACTCTCTTCCTCCAATGTCAATACCTCACTGTTTTTGTTTGTTTACAAACACCTTGTGTAATATTGCATACACAGCAAATATCTTGATGCATGTTTCTGGAGTATACTGCAGGGTTTCACCAGATGTGTCCTAACAGCATCTATATTTAACAATATTTTGGTTCTGCAGTTGTATGGTATTGTGTTCAGTCTCTGTAGGTTTCATATGGGTGTCATTAGCTATGGCTCCAAGACATACGTGGCACTGCCAATAAGATATCCTTGGAAACCCCATATAAACTGCTGATATAAGTCACATGTGAGCTACATGTGTGAATTGTGGAATATGGCTGGGTTCTGCAATGACACACTGTATATTATTTGGTATACTTCAGGCAACCTGGCAGTAGACATAGTACAATCCCTCCCATTTGATATACCATTGTCTCTTTGTCACAGGTGGGGCCTTATTGGCAATATGGGTGCAGATAATGGCACTCAGTATGTGAAGAAAGGAGCCATTTCATGCAACACCCTATGATGTTTATTTTTCTCCTCTGTGAAACGTGTAAACCACACACTCCAGGTCATATTGCAGCATGGTATTGAGAAACTGGTGTAGATTCTTAAAGTCACACTCATTGGATATGCCCAACATGCCCCCATTTAGTCAATGGAAAGTCCCAGTAGCCAGGATTTTTAATGCTATATATACCTTGTCATCCACAGGAATGACTATTCCATGCATCCCATGAGCGTGTATGTGAGTCTGGCATCTGTATCAGCTCCTCCATGATGTTTCTGTTCACATGGTAGTGATCTACTATTTCTGTGTCACGGAGGGGATGAAATATTAGACATTAGATCCTTTTGCAACATGAAGGGCCAAAATGCACACCTTCGTGGCTGTTAGCTGCGTGGACAGCTTCAAGCGTGTATATTATGCTGCTATCCCTAAGATGTCAGCATAGTCACTTTCTCTACCTACTGGGATTTTTATGGTGTACAGATACACTACTGGTCATGGTTTGGCAGTTTTTTATAAATTTTGGAACTGCTCCACCATATTGTTTACCCTCAGTTGCAGTCCTCATCACTCTCATTACCATGATGTTGATCATTTCCATCTCATGATCTGCTCATTTTTCGGACTATATCATCTGTGATATTTTGTGACCTTGCATGACTACTAACTGCTTGTTTGAATCACTCCTGCCCTGTGTGCCACTGCTTTTAGTACAATTTTGCCTTTTGAATTGTTTTATTTGCTTTGAGTTGTTGTGACTTTCGGCTTTTCCCGGTTAGGGGTTGCCACAGCGGAATTCCAGTCCGCTAATGATTGGCAGTTGATTTTTACGTACCGAGTTGCCAGCCCTGATGCACAACCTTCAACGAAGATACACCCATTCACGCATATCTCCATGCAGAAGATGTTCTAACTGAGAGTCGAACCGGACAGCATCTTACTGTGAGGCGACAACGCTACTGCAGCACCACCACCGCAGCTGTTTTATTTGTTTTGAGTCCCATTCAAAATCTTGTCATTTGAGCTTCCAGAGAATGCTTAGGTTTTATCTCCTCCATTACCATTTGATGTGTTTTTCAGGCAGTCTATGGTATATGCAACATTCTTCACCAACACCATAATTTTAAGATATCAGTTTTCTTTCTGTCTTGCTTCTCCATTGTCCAACTTTCACTTCCATATGATGTTATTATAAATATCATATCTAAGGCAAGTCAGATGTCTGTATGCAATGATTTTTGCTGCACTTAACAATTTTATCTAAACCCTCTTGTGCATTCTGTTAAAAGTGTTTGTTTCGTTACATTTTTTAGACAATTTGTTATTTCATTATTGAATACTGATCAAAGCAGGATGGAGTTGTCTACCATTTCTATTTCTTTTTAATCAAATATATATTTCTTATCTTACCAGTTATCAGGATTTTGCCTTCTTTATTTTAGGGCACAAATCAGTTTCAGCACTATGTTGCTTAATACATGATAAAAAGATATTTCAAACTGTCTTTACTTTCAGTCATTAGTGGGGTATCATTAGCATAGTGAATGGTTATTGATAATTCATCCTGTAGTTTTCATACTTTGATTTTATACATACATTCCTGCTTCTCTGATTATTTGCTCTGCATACAAATTAAAATGGAATAGGAAAAGTATGCAGCCCTAACAAAAATGTATAGTACAAAGGAGATTTTGTTTGGTAAAAAATAAAAACTTTTTTGACACAGGTTATTCAGGTTGGGTTTGACTTCTTCTGCAGCATCATGCTAAATCCTCTAAGCCCCCTTCCCTCCTCAGTACCATGGATTATATTTACATGGTTTTATTTGGGTACAACCCCTCCAGGTTGTGGTTACCAGCTGAGCCCCAGGACTGGCAACAGGGGGGTGCGAACCTGGGAATAGGTTGCATCCATGCACTTCACTGCATATAGTCATAGTATACTGGGAGAGGTATGCATTAGGCTGGGGGACTGATACCCATTCTTCATAGGCTCATAGCAGGTTACTAGGCTTTTGGCCCTAAGGTCTCTACAAGCCTAGCCATGTTATATCCTTGTTCCCTTATGGACTAAGATATATAGCTTATGTTTATGTTTGTCCATGAATCTAAGATCAGCATCAGCTGCCCCTGTCTAAGAGGGACATAGGTGAAACTCCTGGTGTAAATTTATTGTTTCCTATCCAATTGTCCAGGTTATACTTAAGTAGGGTCATTAAATAGCTCTGTTTTACATGAAGTGGGAATTTATTCCAAAAGAGTGGCAACCTCTGGGAGACATATCTTTTTCTCCAGCATGCCTGTTAATATCGCAGGCTAGGTTAAGATCCCTAGAGCTGGTGAATCTTGTCCCATTGGATTTGTGGATGTGCAGCAGCTTCATCAAGACAGGTTCTGAGACTGCTCTGTAGGCCAGGCCCAAGTTGCCTCGAAGCAGTCTATACGATACTGGGTAAAGTAATACGGCCTTCAGTCTGTCCATGTAAGGTCATGTGTTGTAGGCCCTGAATTTTCTTGGTGAGAAACCTCTGATGTTTCTCCAGTTGTAGCAAATGCCTGGTGAGGTACATACAGATCGGAGCATTGCACTCTATTATTGGTCTGATGAGGCACTTCTCCCACGTCAGACTTAATTCTGGCCCACTTATTACTTTGTAGACAGTAACTCCATGTGACCAAAGAATTTGACCACAGGCAATTCCAAAGACATACATCCTTCCCCTTCTCATGCAGAGGGGCAAATAGGCATTAGTCTTGCCATTCCTATCTTCCTTTCTTTCTCCTACTAGCTCCAACAAAGTGTCCTAAACACTAATACAACTCAGGTTACTAGGGTCATATTTGGGGCTTTATCTCTCTATATTATATCTCTGAACTGCTATGCATAGTGGCATGATTTTTGCCCACATATTTAAGCTACCACTAATTATATGCACTTTAGTACCTGAAAATCTTCAAGTATGAAAAATAACAAAGTGTGCTTCTTTCTTACCCTTAGCTGTGATTTTTTTAAAGGCTAGTGTTATTATTTTTAAGTTCAAAGGCTGCCTCAGATAATAAGGAAGAACTTATGCAAATATAGAAGGGCAATGACTTGTCAGTATTTCAAACTTTTCTCAAAAACAATGTGCAAGTCCCTTAAAACTGCTTACTTCTGGGCTGTGTAGATGGATACTATTCCATCCAATACTATACTATACTATACTATACTATACTATACTATACTATACAGATTCCTTTGAAGAGCGGACCAGCCCACTTTACAAATCCAGCATGATTCATACTTGAATGCATTGAATTGACTAGTACATTTGATCAGTTCCATGAATTTAAGAAAGCCGTACACCTTTACTTTGTTTTTCTAGCTTTATTTTGTGTAAAAAAGTAGCTTCTTGGCTGAACTGATTATTTATGTGCTGCATATGCTTTGGTTTTACTCCCCCCCCACTGAATCATTTTGGCTTCCTGTGAAGGGTTTATCTTCAGTTTTATTTTTTTTTCACTTCATCATTTTATTGATATCATAGACTGCACATTGAATACTTTGGCCTGCCCTATACATCTTATAACATTAAACTGCTGCCATCACTTATTAAACAACAATTTTACTACTGTTGTTGATATATCATACCTTCTGGATATAACAGTTCATACGTTGCATGACATTACATAATTTTTGTATCCATACTCTCTCTCCCCCTATCAACTGCAACCCCCCTTCAAATTATAACATCTACCCCTTTGCATCTCATCTCCTGCTACCTCCTACATTCTGCAGTATACCTTCACAAACATTTCTTCTTTTAACTTTTTTATCCGGCTCCTATTATCTTCACTCACTGCTATGTGCTGTAGCTACTGTCCCACTTTTTCTTCTTTAAAACTACTGATATCCCCAACTTTCCATCCCTTCACAATTTCTTTTTGTTTTCTAACCACCCCACTGTTAAAAACATTTCCCTCCTTTCTTCAGTCCTCCAGTCTAACTGCTTCCATTCAAATAAACATAGCACTCACCTTCCTTTCACATCTTTATTATATAGCCTGCTCCATATTGCGTTCATTGACTGCTATTTTTTTACACTCCTTTATGTTTCCATCACATATGTATACTTCTTTTGACCACAGATCCAACACTTTGGGATTTCCCATTATACTATAGATGTAAGAGGCTCATATGCTAATCTCTTACTGGTGATGATACTTTTAAAACCTTCAGTATCTTCTATGCCTTTACTTATTTTCAAAGGTCTATTACATCCTACTTTCTTTTATCAATATTTCTTATGCCTATTACTTCTTCCTCCACTCTCATGATCCTACATATCTACCATATCCTCCATTTTCACTCTTGCTCAATCACTGAACCTTTCTCTTATTTAGTTATTTATTGGAATTTGTTTACTGGGAAAGTCCACCGGGGCAAGAAGAACCCATTTTCAGTGGAGGCCCAGGGAGAAATGCTTCACAAAAAATGATTAATATAATATAATATATGGTACAGAGATATTTGGAAACAATTGTTGTTAACAAAAGACAATCCCCCAGATTCTGCAAGCCCTGCATGGCATGCAGGACTAGTGCAGGAGCTCCAGCAGACAATATGTCTGCCATGCGATCCAGGAATAACCTGTAGGGGCTTGCACGAGCACTCCTGCCCTACTCCTGCACAGACTCAGCCCCTGTATGCAAATTACCTCATTTGCAGGAGAAATCCATGCAAATGAGGTGAATTTCCGATCCAGGAAGCTAAAAAACGGCCATGCAGGGCTAGTGTAATCTGCAGAAATGTACTCCACCAGTAACAGATTACATTTCTGCAAATTACAAAACGGAGCCATGACAGCTCCAAATAAAGGGTGGATGTCATGTAGAAAGCATGCCAATAGCCAACTATAAGGCCATTGGCATGGAAAAGACTTGCAAAAATAAAAAAGTCAACTTTTAATTTTTTTTTAGTCAATCTTGGCTGTTTAAGCGAAGGGCAGCAGCGCGCAAATGGGATCGGGGGGGTGGGGATAAGAAAAAAAACATAAAATAAGCATTCTAACCAAAATCATTATTTTGCCATTATACTCAATGGTAGGCAGAAGACAACATGGCCTGTGAATAGTGGTTGCTAAGGGGGGAGGCTCAGTGTGGGAAATGTAACTATGCATTAGCAGGCAATCCTATGCAAATATGGAGAATGATACTGAATCCCAGATTTCCCCTGCATGCTAGTCAGCACCCAACAGTGTAAGAGCAGGAATAGCTTGGTGCAAGCCTAGGAGTTAGCTGACATCATAGGGGTGTGTGTCAGGCATACTGTAAGCAGACTGGAGCCCTGTGGCTCGGGTTTGCTCCTAACTTAGCAGAGCAAGGGAGTGTGTCTGAGGCTGCTTAGCACACTTTACATTGCCTAAGCGTGTGTGCGTGCCACGTACTGGGTTTTAAAGGAAAAAAAGTAAAACAGGAAGCAGCAGCTCTGTGCACATTTGAGCACTGTGTTTGTGCGAAGCACTTCCGGCCTTAAACAGAAAGGCAATGGAAAGGGAAAACAGCAGTAGGAAGGTAATCTAGGAGAACTAGCATAGCTGGCTGGTGAAATGTATCAGAATCAGCCAATTACACAGGCAGCAGACCAGCCCAGAACACTACTATAAACTATGCAAACACCTTTCCCTCTGGTTTTTCCCATACTCTACACCGCCAGTATATACAGACGGGGAAATTTTAACAAACAAAACAACAAAATGATAGGGGCTGCAATAGCTATCATACAACAACATGTGGAAGAGGCTGAGGGTGGTGAGGATGTGAATGCTGTCGACCAACCCACAGTGAGGAGACGGGGAAGAGTGTACAGACCCAGGGTAACCTACCAGGGGCTACATGAGCTGTAGATAGTGGAGCGCTATAAGGTGGATAGGGACCTCTTACAGCAAATTGTTGGGCTGTGCTGGCCATGCCTGACACACAGTACTAACAGAGGGGAACCCATCCCAGTGGATACCAAGGTATGTGTAGGCCTAAGAATACTAGCTACAGGTACCTTCCAAAGGCCAGCTGGAGATATGATGGAGATCTCACAGGCATCAGCATCCAGGGTACTCCTCCAATTCCTGGATGCCATGTCAGCACATGCCGGTGAGCACGTATATTTCCCCAACCCCCTGAGGAGTTGGACAGCAATATGCAACTGATCCACCAAATAGCAGAATATCCTGAGGTAGTTGGTGCTATAGACTGCATGCACATATGCATCAAAGCACCACCTGGTGAGCATGGTAGGGTCTACATTAACCGCAAGGGCTTGCCCTCTATCAACTGCCAGGTCATGTGCGATGCCCAGGGCATAATAATGAATGTGTGTGCTGGCTGCCCTGGAAGCTATCACGATTCCCACATCTGGCATCTGATAAAGCTGTACCAGAGATTTGCCAGTGGGGACATCCCTTATGGTCACCTAGTGGGGGATGCTGGTTATGCACTGGAACCGTGGTTGATGACACCCATCAGAAATGCACACATACACCTGAACAAGAACTCCATAATGAGGCACACTCACAGACCAGAATTATAACAGAGCATGTGTTTGGGATGCTCAAGTCACGGTTCTGGTGCCTGGACACATCTGGTGGAGCCTTGCAGTACTCACCAGCTACATGTACCCAAATTGTCATCATATGTGCCATGCCACACAATATGATCCTGCAGAAACAGCTGCAGCAGGAACAGCATGGGGCAAGGCCACACAGCCCCCCCCCCCCACCATTGCCAAGGCCTGCACAGGCACAGAGTGACTCAGAGGAGGAACAACCTGAGCCTGCCCCAGTAGGCAGAAGGAGGTGTGCCCAGTATGCCCTGGCTGTGGCAAAGAGGCAACGCATAGCACATACACTGACACAGGAGGGGCCCAGGGAATGACACCTCTCTCTGACTCACACATACAGTAAAAGGGATGCCAAACATGACACTACCTGTGCTCAACCATGTGTAGGGAGTGTACTGTGTGCATCCAACATAGGCAGCCATACAGCACCACCCTCAATACTGGCACACCCACAAGGTAAGTAACTCGACCTACCAATTGCCGAATGGAGCAGTATGTGTTGTTACCTGTATCTATGTCATGGATGTGAGCATGCAAGGGAATTGGGTGGCTGAATGGTATGCCAGCAGATAGCCGACACCTATAGTGGCATCATGAGATCTGTAACAAATACTGGTGTCACCATAGTAGCCAGTACTACACAGGGTGACAAATCCGACTGCAGGAAATGTTCTGGGCCACACGTGTGTCGATATGACTCACACATATCAGTCAGGGAGGTACACATACTCAACAACAGTCTCAGCCAGCAGGACAGGTGTAGACAAACACAAACAAAGGCTGTGCTATTGCCTCTGAATGATGCCTATGGGTAACCTCCCCACCCTCAGGCCTACACAGACAGACTACATCAGGTCAGGCAGTGGGATGTTAGTTCTGAATGGTAGGAAGTCAGAAACTAATATGTAGGTCAATCAAACCTAAGACCTGTAGTACACTGATATGCCTCTAGTCAGCATGATAGGTTAGAATACAGAATGAAATGGAGTACCTTACATACCAGTACAGTCATAGCAAATGTGCACAAGTGTCAGGTGTGCCCCCTGTCCTATATAGAAATGTAGAAACAGTCAGGTGTTCTCCCCAATCCTATGTAGAAACAGTTAGGTGTGCCCACCCCCCCAAACCTGTGTAGAAATGTAGAAATAGTCAGGTGTGCCCTCCCACTTCTGTGTATAAATGTAGAAACAGTCAGGTGTGCCCTCCATCCTATGTAGAAATGTAGTAACAGTCAGGTGTGCCCCCAAATCCGGTATAGAAATGTAGAAAGTCAGGTGTTCCCCCTCCAACCTGTGTAGAAATGTAGATACAGTCAGGTGTGCCCCCCCCCCAGTCCTCTGTAGGAATGTAAAAATAGTCAGGTGTGCCCCCCAATCCTGTGTAGGAATGTAGAAATAGTCAGGTCTGCCCCCCCAATTCTGTGTAGAAGTGTAGAAACAGTCAGGTGCGCCCCCCCAATCCTATTTAGAAATGTAGTAACAGTTAGGTGTGCCCCCCCCCACACTCCTATGTAGACATGTAGAAACAGTCAGGTGTGCCCCTTCCCCCAATCCAGCATAGAAGTGTAGAAACAGTCGGGTGTGCCCCCCCAATCCTATGTAGAAATGTAGTAACAGTCAGGTGTGCCCCCCCCACTCCTATGTAGACATGTAGAAACAGTCAGGTGTGCCCCTTGCCGCAATCCAGCATAGAAATGTAGTAACAGTCAGGTGTGCTCCTCCCAGCCTCTATGCAGAAATGTAGAAACAGACAGGTGTGCCCCCTCACCCATCCTGTGTAGAAATGTAGAAACAGTCAGGTGTGCTCCCCCAAACCCTATTTAGAAATGTAGTAATGGTCTGGTGTGCACCCCCCAATCCAATGTACACACGTCGTAACAGTCAGGTGTGCCCCCCCCCACAACCCTTGGTAGAAATGTAGTAACATGTATGTGTAGGTATAATACCAATGGAACACAGATGCCCAGTGGTGGCCAATGTAGCAGGATAGATTGTAGCATTTATAGGTTCATAGGTTCATAGGTTCATACTAGGCTATCTGCCCGAGGGCATTTACAAGCCTAGCCCATAGTTTTGTGGCTTACGCCACCCCTTTAGTATGGGGAACTATACCCATTATTTTGCTGTGCCTCTGTTGAGCAGTAGAAATGTAGAAATAGTCAGGTGTGCCCTCCCACTTCTGTGTATAAATGTAGAAACAGTCATTCTGTGTATAAATGCAGGTATGTGTGTGTTAGGCTGGTGTGTGTGTTTCATATTGTGTATGCACGTTGAGGTATGACCTGGTGGCCATTGCCCACTACTTCTGATGACAGGGCCAAGTCCTCACAACTGCAGTGCCTAAGACAATTCCCACCAGTATAACACATGCTAGCAGTAAGCCATTGTAAATGTATGGTGGTAATATGTGTCACCATCTGAAAGATTGACATGGCATGGCTACTGGGCTAGATATACAAGCAGTACACAGGGGAAAGTACCCTAGACATACAGTATATATCATGTAACTGTGAAATGGACACATCCTTGGAATTGTACAAACAGGTATACATCACATTATCTGAACCTGTAGTAGGGGATACTGGTGTTTTTTGCCTGAACACTTGCAGATCACAAACGAGGTAGGACTAATGTATTGGGAAACAGCTGATGTACCTGTACATGCCAGCATAACTGGAATGCCCCATGCATATCTGTGTGTCAGATGCAAGTAGAGTCTAGGGAACACAAGCACCCAGCTCACCCAAACACCACCCACAGGTACCTCTCTTGTCATATCCCTGCTGTGGGGAATGGGTACAATATGACCTCACCTGTATATGGCAATAGCAAAAGAATGAAGCATGCAGTGCAGGTGTCCCATGCAGGTGTGTCCCTAGCCATAGGTAGCACCCTGCCAGCATCCACATCACCTGTTCAAGACTGATAGAAGGTATTGGCATGAACACATAGCACACCTACCCTGTCACCCCAGGGAAATATACTGTATGGCGGTCTGAGACTAGGACTGACAGAATGCAATGGCCTACCACATCTGGCCCGTATCAACACCAAATGGCCCACAGGCCTCTGCCAAAGGCCTGTGTCTCACATGTATTGCCAATGCATGTTATGTCATGGACACCCAATTAACAACATAACACACTTCACATAAGCCATGCAAGGCCATGTGGACACACTACAGTAACATGTCCACCATGTCCCACTGCATGAACTGTGGACCAGCACCAAAACACAGCTGTGATGGGGTGATAACCTTAGGGAAAGTATCAGAGAATGTATGCATAATGTATGGAAGAGGATAGAATAACAGAGGGGGGTGGGAGTACGGGCAGCATGGAATGTGCAAGGTCGGACACAAAGCTGTGTGCGCACACTATCCCTGGCTGCAAACACATAAATGGGTGGCTACATAATTGCCTGTACACCACAATAGGGATAATGTTCTGACTCATGGCCCCTGCCTCTGGGTAACCTGTGTAAATCTGTAGAGCTGTGAGGTATTGCCATAGCAAGATAAGGTCATACTGTCATGTCGATGGATGTACAAGTATGGGATCCTCTGCCAGCACTGTACCAAGGTGCTGAACTGGATACACAGGCCCAACAGCAAGTGGCTTCAGCTCCCCCTCCAGAATGGCAAAACTTACCATGAATATGTAGTCATCTGCCCCCCAATACCGGACACAGCTGCAGTCACCCTTGTCCCCCAAGACATCACTGTGAGCAAGAATGTCCACCTGACAGTACATGAGGACAGACAACATCACAGTGTATAACAGTACACATGTCTGAATATCTCTGCTATCAGCAGTAACATGTAGCTGAAGCAGCACAGACACAATCACCTACAGTACACATTATCCCCTCCACAGTCTGTCCCCATATTGCCAAATGATCGACGAATATCCTGCAGAAACAGTTTGCTACCTGTAGGTATACAACACAAAGGTTTGCACTGGAGTAAAAACTACTTGGAATCGATCCACACATTCAGTACAGAAGGCATACTGGGCATGCTGACACACTTACAGAAATGAAGGCAGAGAAATGAAGGCGATGTCAGACAACAACATACTGAAAGGTCATACTGGGCATGTTCACACACAAACAAATGAAGCCCATGTCTGCAACCAGTGGACCATTGGCAGATGCAGATGTTAGTGCATATACTCCTCAGTATGCACCAGTCATACTTTGCACACACAGTGGATAGGAATACAGACATATATCCAAGGACAACACACTATAATAAGCCAAAAGTCGATGTACATAGATGTGTGGAAGAGAGCGACTGTGACAAAGAGCCATCTATCATAAGGCCTGTTCCACCCAGCACACAGCCAAATGGCTACAACCACATGAGGTGTAAATGTCACTCACTGTAGGCAATAGCCACTGGTATCTGTCAGCATTACAAAATATATGGTGCAAGTGCTAGCTGTGCAACATGACTGTACAAGGAAGTAGTCATCTAGCAGATGTATAAACATATCTGCAGAATATACCCCTGTGTGTACTCACATGTGGTGTGTCAACCTCTAGATGAATGGGTTATGGCCCATGCACACACACTGTCCTCCCCATATCCTAACTATGACAAGCCTGCTGAGGTCATCCACTTTGAAATAGACCTTTGGGAAAGGCATCGCCCAAAATCTCCAATAACTGCGTACTGCTGTAGTGTGATAAACTAGTTAGATAGGCGTTAGAATCATGGTCATGGTTACTGTTTGTGTGTGTGTGTGTGTGTGTTTGTGTGTGTGTTTCTCTGTCTGTGTAGAGAGCAATGCTTTTTAGGCTAGTCACACTTACTACAATTCAAATGCCCTACTGTTGAAAGGTTGCTGATGTCATTCACCATGAAATACACCTTTGGGAAAGGTGTAGACCAGTAATCTCTGTGGTGCATCCTAGAAATGCATACTGCTGTAGTGTGATGAACTAGTTAGGAGCTCTAATCCCAGACATGGCAACTGTGTGTGTGTGTCCCTGTCTGTGTAGGGAGCAATGCATTTTAGGCTAGTCACACTCACTACAATTCAAATGCCCTACTGTGGCAAGGCTGCTGATGTCATTCACTGTGAAATACATCTTTGGGAAAGGTATAGGCCAGTAATCTCTGTGGTGCATCCTATAACTGTGTACTGCTGTAATGTGACAAAAGTAGTTAGGTAGGAGCTCTAATCCCGGACATGGCAACTGTGTGTGTGTTTGTGTGTGTCCCTGTCTGTGTAGGGAGCAATGCATTTTAGGCTAATCACACTCACTAGAATTCAAATGTCCTACTTTGGCAAGGCTGCTGATGTCATTCAGTGTGAAATACACCTTTTGGAACAGTATATCCCAGTAATCTCTGTGGTGCGTCCAATAACTGTGTACTGCCGTAGTGCAATAAACTTGTCAGGGAGGAGTTCTAATCCCAGACATGGCAACTGTGTGTGGGTGTGTTTGTGTGTATCTCCGTCTGTGTGTGGAGCACTGCCTTTTAGGCTAGTCACACTCACTTCAATTCAAATGCCCTACTTTGGCAAGCCTGCTGATATCATTTACTGTGAAATACACCTTTGGGGAAAGAATACTCCAGTAATCACTGTGGTGTGGCCTATAACAGCGTAATGCTGTAGTGTGATATAGAACTCTGGTAGGGGTTCTGTTCCCACACATGGCAGGTGTGGATGTTTGTGTGTGTCTGTTTTTATGTTTGTGTATGGATCAATGCTTTTAAGTCTAGTCACACTCACTACAATTCAAATGCCCTACTTTGGCAAGCCTGCTGATGTCGTTCACTGTGAAATACACCTTTGGGGAAAGAGTACTCCAGTAATCTCTGTGATGTGTCCTATAACTGTGTAGTGTTGTAGTGTAATACACTAGTTAGGTAGGAGTTCTAATCCCAGACATGTCTGGTGTGTGTCTGTGTTTGTCATTTGCATCATATGTGTAGGTGGCTGTGAGTGTGTAACAACTGGACTCATTGTGGAGTGGGTTTTACAAATTTCTTATATGGTGGCCATAGTATATGTCACAATGTCCACCTTACTGATGTGAAATAACCAAGAGGCTGGGGTGCAAATCCATACCCCTACATGTGACATCAAGGCATGGCAAACAAAGTTAGCAACCCTTGTATTACACAGAGAACACTCTCAACCCATGTCTCATACACACACACACACACACACACACTTGCCTAGGCAACAACCGCTATGTTGGTAGTACCCTGCATATTGCCCACTGATAGTAACCATGGTGTGAATGCAGTGGACTACAGAGGGCATGGCACCCTGTCCATCAGTCCAATAGGCACGTACACACAGACAGTGCACCTTCCCTATGTTCCCCACTGGTCACCTGCAACACCTGTGGTGCTATCAAATGTGACCCACAAAGGACATACCATGTCTTAAACACATGCCCTGTATGGACAGATGCCACTGACACCAGGTAATATCTGTATCAAGCTATCAATGTAAGTGCAGGCTCAACCTGTTGTCCATTACCAGTTCCTGCCACATGAGGCCAGGACTGGCACATCTGATGATAAAAATCTGTGCACACAACATGGACCAGACACCCCAGGTACAGTTACACATGTCACTGTACATGCATGTGGGATGTGTGCACATCACAGACACCGTCCATGTCATGGACTAAGGAACACATACATGGCACACAATGCACAGAAATGGCCACACACAGTAGCTACCCAAGTGACTGGATGGTGGATACAATACAAACCTGTGTGGGCCAATCTAGACACTACACCCCTGAGCCACACTGCAGACCATTGTCATGTGGCCTGATGCCAAGGTATACACGTCACCTAGCCTTGTATAGTCATCTGGCACAGTCGACCAGTACGCACCCATGAAGCAATGCTCCCATGCATGTCAGTACTGGCACCCTGTGTCTGTGTGTGTGCTGTATGATGCCTATGACCAGATTCACACTCACCACAACCCCCATTGGCATACTGAAGCATGCTGTCTGATGTCAGACACCTCCACATACCCTTTACCCATATAATATCCGGATAGCTCCTGTGGTGCATGTGATACCTGCACAGTACTGTATTGTGGCAATCTAACTAGTGAGGAGTTGTATTCCTGACCCTGCCAAGTGTGTCAATGTGTGTGGGTCCCTGAGAGAGTGTGATTGTATTGACACTATAGCTACCATATCACTGTTGCAGATGTCACTTGCCATCACATACACATTTGGAGGGCTCCTCAACACACAACCTATGTGGCACATCTAATAACTGCATAGACATGTGATAGCAATATATAGTCTGTCAGGGGTTTGATACCCTTTACTGGTAGGTGTGTGACACAAACATGCTTAAGTTTTACTCCCCAACCCTCCCTGACCTATCTTTGCCTCTTTCTGCCTCTCTCACTCTCTCTCTGGTGGATGTGGAGACTAACACCTTCTTTGCTTATGCAGCAGCATGTGTATTGTAAGTGATGCTCATGATCCGCTGATGGCCTCTGCACAAATTGCAGCCCTCCTCTGCTGATTGCATGTCGAACAGCTGTGGTAACATTCCTATAGCCAATTACATGTAAACACACTCCAATATCTAGTAATATTGTGTTGGTGTTGGGCCTTTTCATTCACTGTGAGCAGGACCTAGATCTGTTATTTGGCAAACAGCATCACAGATGGATTGGGGATTTACCTCTAACAACATACACTGTGGAAACAGGCCAATACACAGGAGGGGGATGTGCCTGACATGACTACAGAATGTAAGTGCTGCTATACTGCATTTGGAGGAATGTTGGTTTAACAGGGTGTGTGTGGATATGGCTGTCGTACATGTTTTAATACCTGTCATGTCAGTGCTATGTTTATGAGGAAACTTAAATCTGTAGGGTCATCTGAAGACTGGGCAGTGTGTGTTGCATTTTGTTTCTTCTGTTACCCACAGAACACCTATCTGTGAACTGCAGATGCATAGTGTGAGGATTGCAGTCAGGACATGGTGACACCCATGAGAGTTACTGACTTCATATCCCTCATAGGACATATGTTGCAACAAACCCTGTTACAACAGTAAATGTATGAGGTTATCACAGCAACATGTCAATACTGGCCCTGTGTTTGTGCCTCCAGCCACAACTCTGTCAGCCTTTGTACATATGTCATGCAGTAAGAGGTGCATATGTTCTGCACACCATATTTACTGACATCATATCTGATTACAAGCCAGTGAGATATCAGAATGCTACACATGTTATGTATAGTAGGGGTTATATTTGAGGACATAACCTGGGCATTCTGTGGTTGTGTGTACAGTACTGAGGTCTGTGTACTTATGGTGACTGTCGACAGTGTTTGTATTTTGAATATGTACCTTGGCCTGTGTACAGACTGTGGTAGATGTCATTGTTCTTGATCCTGTTCTATCTGATGTTACATGCTGCTCCACCGTATGTTACCCTATCGGCTTACATGTTTGTAGGGCCAAACACACACATGTCCCATACCACAGACAGGCATCGGACCACACTGTGTAGAGGTGCAGTATATGTAGGGTTAGTGTGCGAGTGGCACATATGAGGATGGTGTTGATCAGATAGTCCATATATTGTAATATTACACTAGCTTACCATATGTGGCTGTGGCTTTGTTCACATTGGTTGTGGTTATGCACTTTCACACAGGTGTCTGTTACTCTGTGCCGTGACATGCCTGTAGAGCCTGCTATATATGCAGGTACATGTGTATTCCCCCATAGGAAATGTAGGCCAGTGTTGTGGCAGTCTGCCGGTAGCCTGCACAGTGCTTTGTTACATGTCTAGCAGCTTAGTGTACTTACCAGTGAGATGTTATATCCAGATAATTGCCAGATGTACTGCTGCTGGGCCACCATAACAGTCATGTATATCAGACAAAGCAGTGGGATGCTGTACAGATGTATGTCACTAACTAGTGGGTAGTATGTAGCCATGGCACCTATGTACTAGCGGTTATTATGTTTCAGGACAGACAGGGGTGTGTGAATGCATAATCTATGGGGGCAAATGTATACCACTATTTATGTGATATACCCATCTACATGGCTGTTAACATCCACATTGTCAGGCTTGGTCCACATGTCTTCCACTAAGGGGTTCTGTGTATATCTCTGGACTGACCATAGTGTGTCAGACTGTCCACATATATTGGCTATATATCTGCTGTAGTCCACAGGATCATTACTGTGCTAGCAGTGGTACTGTACTATGATGCCCTTAGGATGTCTGTCAGTAGCCAATGGCGCACATGTTAAAAGCAGATGTGACCTCCCACACACAACATGTCTGTGAAGACAGTCCCTATTACAGTAGCAATAGTCTACAAATATACCTGAAGTACATACCTGACATCCCCTTGCACTAAGAGGTTGGGACTATTGGGGCTGAGGTAGGGCTCCATTCCATGTTCAGGACATATGGTGAACATATATGTATATATAATTATCCATATATCTATATAGATATATACACATATACATATATATATATATATATATATATATATATATATATATATATATATATATATATATATATATATATACATATAAACACTCAGATATATAGATATGCAGAGCAATATATGTCTACACATATACAGATAGAGATACATATATGTATGGATATCTACATATATAGTGACAGTAATAGGTGTATCAGAAGAGATATGCATGCACATATAGTGATAGATTTCTACATATATATATCCACATAAATAGACATATCTGTACACATAGGATGTGCATACATATATATATATATATAATATATATATATATATATATATATATATATATATATATATATATGTTGCACTATACAGATGTGTATACAGACATATGTACGAGTATACATGTACATGTAGACATTTATCGACCTATTATATGCATATATCCATATTTCTGTCATGTGGAAACTTCACGGTTGTATATACCCTCCCAGATGTATCTCACCGTATGTATCTGCTATGTATGTGTACATTATGATAAAACAACATATGTGATGCAACAGTCATATTAATAACAAGTACTACACAACTGTGGAAGTAAATAAAATTGTTCAATATAACTCAATATGTGTATTGACAGATCTATTGATAAAACACCAGCTGCCTTCACAGTGGTTATGGTGTAGTGGTTAAGTGTTGTGACTATAGTGTATATGATTCTGGGTTCAAAACCTGCAAGTGTTTGTTCATTTTGTTGCTGGGCAGAATAAGGGCTGTCAGATACAGAGTGGTAAGGCAGTTTTGAGCAGCTTTAAGTGGGTTTGTGTAGGTTTGCGAGAAGCTAAGCTGTGCAAAGCTATGGGTAAATGTATGGGTGCTTACACAGTGTAGGCTTCTCTTACCAGTGCGCAAATCAGCTCAGCTGTTATATTACAGCAATGTTGATACTTACTAAGCATGGCTTAGCCCTGGTAACCAGTTCACACCACTCAGTCTGCTAACATAGCAGGGTAATGACATCTGTAATAAGTGTATGTAATGTCATGTACAATACATGCGACTTTGTGCTGTCATTGCAGTAGCAAGGGGGGTGTGTGATATATGTGGGACGCAGATGTATATGAGGCCTGTACAGCACTGTCATCCATGTGAATGTGTTACATACAGGTGTAGTAGCCCAGGGTATGTGCTGTCACACTGGCATGTAGTGGATCATGGCGGTACTACTGTTGACAGTGCTTACCCAGGCAAGAGCAGAGTTATAAATGTAGTGCTGACAACAGGCACACCTGCAGGCATAGCTGGACTCTGAGGCCTCCCTGTTGCATCCCTGGTGTGTGAGCTGTGTCACAGTATATTACCCCTACTGGGTAATGATCTGACATGTGGAATGTAACTGTAGACTACCGTCTGTACAGCACATGTTAGTGAGGGCTTCTGACATGTAGTTATGACATACATATTGTTGTCAAACATCTGTCTGTCAATGCACTCATCCTGTTGCATAGCTACTTGCCAAGCTGATGACTGTCAGTCCCTGCACAGATGTGCAGATGGTAGGTATCCATCTGGGATATGTACAGGCAACCTAAGCTTGATTGACACTGACATATCTGCCCAGCTGTGTAAGAACTGGCACATATAGGGGATGACACCCTGTATGGACCACATGCCATGGGTACCTCTACTACACTACCACAGTCAACAGAACATGCTTGGGTACAGGTCTCCTTCACAGACACTAATCATGTGTTGTAATGCATGTTGCATACATGTCAACTTGATCACCTCAGTGGCCATGTGCAGGAGGCACCTGGAGGATTGGCTGATGCATGTCATTCTCACCCATGAGGGCCACCACAGTAATGTCTCATAATAGCTTGCCTGCTGCCACATGGCAGGTAGCAGGCTACCACTGTACACACAACACCTACACAACCCATCTCTTCTTGGACAATAGCCAGGTACACAGCTATGACCACCTGCAGTGATGCACCCCTGTACTGACACATATGTATGTGTGCATGACTAAGTATAGCAGTGTCTGTGTGTTAGCACACCTGTACTTGGGAATTCCATGAGGGCCTTCACAACCACTGCAACACCCATTGCCGTAGTCAGTTGTGGCTGCTGTTGTATGGGTATTACATGTACCCTGTTAAGCTCCTCTCCATACCGGCTACACGAGCCTTGCAGTACCAGCACAACAGTGTTGTACAAATGGGTTGATAGGCATGGGATACCCATTGTGTTCTGGCAAGTGTGTGTATGTCTGCATGTCTGTATATCTGTAGGGTACAGCATTCCGAGGCCACATACTCCTATTACAATACCCATTGCCACACAGTAGTACAGATAGTGTTTTTGCTGCCCATAGGTGAGGCATGACAATGTAACACCATACTACATGTGTGACATGTGTATTAGATGCAGATCCATGTAGTACCATTGTTGGGGTATACTATGGGTTGTATCGCAGTCATGGCCAATGTATGATGGTGGGTATGGCAGAGTGTCAACATTGGTTTCAGGGAGTACAATATCCACTGGGGGATGTGGGTGCTGTGTACTCTGTCATTACACCAAGGTACACTCAGTATATGTCCCATGTACCACGTTATGGTTACCACTGTCACCATCAACCATACAGGTAACTGATACCACAATCCAAGCCAGTTATGTATGTGCTGTGTGCAGCCTACCTGTAACACATTGGACACATGGTCAAGTTAGTTAGCAGCGATAGACCCTGGTCTCTCGGATGTGTGTCTGCCTCTTATGTGTCTGTTAATGTGTATATGATGGTATGTCACACCATGTATTGTCCATGTACACCCATTATATCCCCCATTAGCATACTGTACATGTCTGGGGTTGTTCTGCATGTAACACGTAACCTGGGACACACCTCACCCTACACGCTGTGTGGTGTGTGCAATGTAAGCCACACACTTCAGTATCACTACATACCTAGGTAGGGGTCTAGTCCCAGTGTTGCCAAGTAACAGTGTGCATGTATGTGGATGGGTCTACATCAGGTTGTAGGGTATACATGCCCCAGTGGGTCACCTGTCCATGTGGCACAGGCAATAACCATTATACTAACCTGTGACACGTGTTCAACTGTACCCCAAATATGTCACAGCCATGGTGTCACCATAGTGCCATACCCCATTGTGGAATATGACTGCAGACCATCCCTGTGCTGACACATGTATACCTACAACACAAATGGATAACATTATAGAGATCGCAATCAACCAGTGTTACTAACAGCTATAATGCATCATTGCTGGATGGCTACACTACCTGACATATATGCATTACACTTCACTCCTTACAACATGTTACACTGCAGTACTGTGGTACGCTGTAGTACAGTCACCATGTGTATCCGAACCATATTAGCCTGTCCCTGCATTGATGATATGGATGACAGGGATGTGGCACAGGTATCATCATATGCACAGGGTGGGATGTTGGTTTGCCAGAGGCTGAGGGTGGGCCATATATTTGACACCATGTGTGTGGGTGAGGGGTGTACTGAGGTAAGCTGGGTGTTGTGATGTGGTGTGTGTAGGTATGGGGTTGCCCTAGGTGTGTTTGTATAGTGTGTGGGTATGCATGCACACAGTTCTGCTATGTGGCTGCCCTAAGAGGTGTTTATGGACAGCTGCAGACCATACCTGGCAGGGTGTGCAGTTCACTGCCTCCGGCCACGGACATGTGGACTGTGCCTGCCAGGGGTTCCATGGGCACATCCAGTTACAGGCCTCAATGTGCTATTCTCACCTGCCAATGACAAAGTCTGCTGGTACCAAGTCCCTCCTCAGACTGTCCAGGACCACGTGCATGTGGCCTGCTGTGGTGTGATGTGGACAGCACCTCCCCTGCACTGCCGTGGCTGGTACTACCACTATGGGAGACCCTTGGTGTCGTAGCACATCCACGTTGACTGCCAGCTGTTGGTGTTGCTGGCCTACATCCACGCAGCCATTGCCGCACCCCGCCACACATTCAAGCACGGACATACCACAGGCGATGAAGGCCATCATCTCACCATGCTGTCTATCCATGAGTTCAGTATAAGCACGGATGGCACCAGACAGTTCATGGATGTTGTTGCTTACAGATGTGAGATCAGCCCTCTGCAGCCTTAGGCCCTGTCTGGTGTAATGTTCCATACGTGCCTGTGCCACCATGATAGCCTGAAACATGCATCTGCTAGTACCAGCTATGTCACCTCTGCCAGGGCCATGATGTCCAGCGGACCTTCCACGAGCACCCTGGGACATCTGCCTATGTGGTGCCCTGCCAGATATCTGGCTATGCCTGCTGCAACCAGACAGAGTAAGCATGGTTACCACACTTTCCTGTGCACTGCCACCAAACATCAGCTGTCCCTCCGCTATGGCCACTGGTGATGGGGTATGTATAGGCATTGAAACTGTGTGTAGAGTTGGGATGGCTTAAAGGGGGATGTCAAATGATGGTGCAGTGTCGGCCCCTGACAACTCCACCTGTGCCTCAACAGTACTATCATCTTCGGTGTCTGTATGGACACCAACATCAGATTGCATGCAGGAGGGACCCTGACCCACCTCACCACCTGTGGGGGAAAACAGTAAACACACTTTAAAACCTATACAGCATTGCCTAACAGTATACACACACACACACACACACACACACACACACACACACACACACACACACACACACACACACACACACCACCGTAATACCTACCTGTCCATGACTTTACAGACAGTCCCACGTATATGTCCATGTGTACCTCATCCTGCATCACACTTGGTAACATACTCACATTGATACCACTTTTTAGCACATCAGTCCTCTAAATGCCTACAGAAGTGATTACAACACAAGACCTGCTACTACAGTACCTGCCTGAACTGTGTGCAGTGGTTTTAGATGGCATTACTGCTGTCATTCAGTGTTCATCCTGTGTATGTCCAGACATCATGATCATGGCCCCTATATGTGTGGGCCCCTATGTTCTAGCCATAATATCATGCACTGTTGCATCATGTGTATGCAATGCTCAGTACATGCCAGATATGCTGCTCAATCAGCGTATCATGTGAGAACTGTAATATTTGGATACACTCCCTTGTGTTAACTAGTACTTCCCCAATGCAAATGTAGTGCTGCATACATGGGTTGTAGGTGACCTCTCTGCTGAATGTGATATTAAGGTTATACCTGGTGTCTACCTCCCCCTCAATGCCTGTTCCATGCTACAGACCATATTATACTATCAGCTGTCCTGTGATTACACACACGACAAGTATTCCTGGTGTGTAATATGGCAGTCCATGTCCATGTACTGCATGATCCCAGAGGAAGGTACTGCTGTATGAACACCCCACAATCACACATATGCATACATGGCCAGCCACAAAAACACACACACATGCACACACGCATCCTACATGCATCAACCTCCCTCCACTTCACCAGAGTTACCCTACAGACAAATTAACTACCCACCAGGATGCACACAGACACATACAGGTGAGGTTGCACAATGATAGTACACACAGTCCTCCTATTACCCCTCTGTGAACATGCATAACATATGGTACCCAACAGCATGCAGTGCAGCTATAGTCAATCCATGCCAGCAACAGTATACATGTGTATGATGCATGTGCTGTGTCACTAGATGAAGCCCCTTCCCCTGGATACCACTGCACCCATGTACACATTATTGCTGTGCATCTGTTCTGCACCCTGCCATGTACTGTGCACCACACCTCACAAGTGTTCAGCCCATTGCTGATTGTGTACTACTGTGTCAGTTATGTCAACTTTAATGCTCACAGCCCCTATGTTTTAAAGCAACACATACCTGGGATGATATGTGGACAGATGTCATTTGTGAATGCCTGATGTCTGATTCACAGCTCTCAACATCAGTGGACCATGTATGACCAATCCAGTACTCTTACATTGACAACCATCAGAGCATACTGTGGCTATGGGGAGTGTACACACCCTTATTGATATGATACACCCATCCTTGATCTGCCATGGGACCACATCACTGCATATCTGACATATGTCGTGTACTTTCACATGCAGTGTCTACGGAATGTGTTAGGTGTGCGGATGCTGACAGCGATGCATGCGCACCATGTGGGCATATGTGTGCACACCCTTTTCATGACAGTTTGTCGCACCTCTTGTTGTGTGTACTACAGCAGTCACTACTCCTGGCAGGGGTATACCAGCATGGGCCATCTGCATTTGCCAGTGTATGTTCAGTCTGCCCTACACATGTTCCCCTAATCTGCATGACTGCAAGGTCTACTCATGTGCACATCCCTTGGTGTTCACACACTGCCATCACTATTGCTGTGGGGGTAGGGTTACTACTGCCACAGGTCCTGAACCTGACTATGTGCAGATACAGCCATTCTTAGCATCCTTAACATCCCTGCTGTAGTGCACTGGTGTGTCATACTGACACCCTCCCTCAGCCTTTTTGCAGATGCATGACAAGTAAGCCCTACATATGTGTGTCACTTTGCAGTGTCCCATACACTGAACACCACATGTTACAGCCTAGTCCCAGCTGATAATGGACCACTGTAAGGCCTTATGCCACAGTGTATCTCTGCAGCAGTTGCCAATGTCCTACAGGTATATACACTGGTGTTGCACTGTATATGGGTGTTGTTCCAAACATATCCCTACAGTAGGCCATGTCTCCTACCATTATGTTACTCCCTGTGGACACATTCCACAATGACAGGATGTTCGTTATCATGCAGTTGTCTGAAATACCCTTTAATACCCCATCATGGTCACCCCTGTGATGCCATACATTTCACAGCAACAATAAGTGCACATTTAGAGTATGCATTCTGGGTAGGTGTGTTAGATGTGTCCATGGAATATACCATCAACATTACATGTCTGTGTATTGGCAAGCATCTACATAAACAATACTCACCAGCTACAGGCTGCTGCCTTGGTGGTATCCTGGAGGGAACCTGCATAAGAGGGTGACAGATGCAAAGTCAGTGGCCACAACTGTGGCATTACTACAGGGTGGGTGCAGGATTACAATACATCAATAGTACATTTTCACAATACTACCACATATGGACATCTGTTTATCACTACTATGCAGCAACAAATTATATCTATGACATGTCAGATATGCATGATCTACCTGTACCGATGTGGATGTATATGCAACAGTGGTCTATGGATATGCCCTGTGGCCTTACCTGCATGCTCCTTGGCCGGTGTGTGGGTGGCACCCACCTCCACAAAGATGTCCGGCGGCTGGTGGCTGGCCGGATGGCCAGGTGCCATGAGGCTAGCCAGGAGCTCCTTCACATGTATCGGGGGGGAATGGATGGCATGGCCCCCCCCTGTGGTGTGGTGATCCCCCCAAACTGCAGCAGTACACCGACTGGCATTGCAAAGCAGGTCAGAACAATGATGCCGGACCTGCTCATAACTGCGGTTGTGCAGTCCGACATCATTGACCCTGTGGACTAGGTCATCCCACAGGGTGGTCCGCTCCTGCTGATCATGGGCAGCCTGGAAAAACAAGGTCGCATAGTGCTGTATGAGTACATTCAGCAAGATTTCATTTTCCGCTGCTGTGTAGGCTGGCAGCCTTCCATGAGACATCGTGCCTGAAAGACAAGTCATGCAGCAAGGTTACCACAGTTTTTATTACACATCACTGTCACCCCCCCACCATATCAGTGACAACAAACTGTACACACAACTCAATAGGCATGGCTACAGCATACCTACCAGTGGGGCAGATATTGTACTGTACCATGCTTTGTGCAATGTGTTTGTAGCCATGTTCCCTATGTGGACACTATCATTGTTTGGCTGTTACAGACTATTCACCTGCATGCCATTGTCAGGGCCACAATGGTTCCATATATGCCTGTGGTATGCTTGCTATGTGTTTGCTGCACATATGACATTCTGTGCTATTGAGGTTATCTATGCATGCTGTTGGACATGTTCTGGGATTGTGTAGATTATTACTACCAACATATGTTCTATAACAGTGACACAATAGCATGTATATGTACTATTGGCCAGCAGAACCAACTCTCCAAACTCATCTACCAATGTTACCAGGCCACATCACATGTGTGTCCCACCCTGAGGCCTCCTCATCTACTGGTCCAGCAATACCGTCAGGTGGAACCAACCTAAGGGATGTTGACCTCCCTGGGGGGCACACACAGACATGTTCCTGTCCCCTGAGGTCAGATCCAGGGTCTGTTCCATAACGGGATCCACAGACACTTGTGGGATGTGCTACATCACCTTGAGGCACCTGGTACACATTCACAGGGCCCACATGCTCCTCCTGCTCAGCCTCCAGGCCAGGCACCTTTAGGACATGTGTAAGAAACAAGATTACCAAACCAATAACACAACCAGTGAAATAAAATAAAGTATAATAAGAGAAAAACACTAACACTGGTGGTAACACAGCCAAAAACAAGCTTTTAATAGAGTAAGCACTTTCACGGATAGAGTGCTTCTTCAGACCTTTAGGACATGGACAGCTGTTGTGAGTAGCAGTGGGTGGGAGGCTTGTTTCCATTGTGTCCATATTGGGGCCCATGGGGCGTCCACATCACAGACCACACACACCATCCAGAGTGTTTACCCACCGCATTTATTTATTATTTATTTATTTGCAGTTTGTTGCCAGGATGGTCCATTGAGCCACTAGGAGCCCATTTTCAATGGAGTCCTGGGGAGAAAAGCTCCAGTACATGAATCAAAACAATTAGAAGTTAATTACAAATCAGTTATAACAATAGATAATGCAATAATACCCATAATGGGAAAAATACAAAAAACATGCATACATTAAGAAGAAAATACAGTGATTAAACAATTTCATTTAGGTACAAAGTCTGTTGGTTGCAATTGGTGCTTATTGCAGTGTTATGCAATTATATTTTTATACAAGTGTATGGATATAATAGATGCTTATTAGAGTAAAGCACTAATAGCAGGATGTTTGGATGCTTATTTCATTGTTAACAATTTTGTTTATATACAGGTGTATGAGTACAATAGATGCTTATTGCAGTTAAGTAATAATAGTAGGATGTTTGGACGTCTGCTGAATGTGGGGAGTATGTGTCACATACCACCCCTGTAGGCTGTCCTCTATATCTACCAACTCTGACCACCTCCACAACTATACCTGCCATACATCACCATATTCCCATTCCATACTTCACAAACAAGGGCAATGTGGTGCCAACAAGGGGTTCACATGTGATATACCTGTCCATGTTGCACACACTGACAGCTGTAGATATCTGTGTGTATTTCTATGTGTGCTGTTTCCTCGCACATAGCATGCAACACTGTGGTAGTAATATAGGGGACATGTATTTACATACATATATGTTTGTGTGTGCGTTTGTATATATGTAGTATTTGGGTATCTGTATATATTGTGGACATACATGTATATATATATATATATATATATATATATATATATATATATATATATTTGTACACATATGCATACCTATATGTGGGGTACATTCAGACATCAGGTCCACACTCTCACACCACCTTCCTGCACAGATGCACTGTTCTGCCATGCTACAACACAGACAGTTGTCACATATGGACACAGCCTGACATTAGGGGCCTATATGTAGGGCCAGATTGCAGGTAACCCTATTACACACCTATAGAATTCCTACATGCTACAGTACAGGTTAACCTGAGTATCCTGCAAAAGATGGGCTGTGGAATCCATGTGTCCATCATTATGGCATTACTTCTACCACCAGCTATTGGCCATGTAATATACATACTTCCCATTACACAACACACACTATGATGGCTTACATCTTATCAGTCAGTGCTGCTCTGCATGGTTGACAGGTATGGCCCACTACGCACAGGGACGAACTCTATTGTCCTTAGCAGTTGTTCAGCTGAATATCATTACAACAACACCTGAAGGCACATATAAATCATTCCACATCATCGATCCCATTATTATGGACCAAGTACAAAGGTCAATTACATACATGTATACTTCACATACCTGTTCAGGGAATGCAGACTCTTCTGAATGGTTTTCTTTTTTTTTCTGTGCCTTATACGAACACTCTCTCTCTCTCTCAGTCTCTCTGCAGTAAATGGAATGAGCTGCTTTGCATAGATTGCAGCATGGAAGTTATAGGTGATGCACCAATCAGTGTCCTCCA